>NC_083229.1:7136740-7353628 GCF_032191835.1 Heteronotia binoei
AACCAAAGCACCTGAGCTTTGGCACAGAGATCCGGCGGTGGGAAGCAGGAATTAAACAGCTACAATTAATTATGTTTACTCCTGTGTAGCCACACGCCAGCACCCCGGGAGTTCCTTCGGGTCTATGCTCCTATACTTCACCTTTCTCTCTAGGAGCAAAGCAAAACACCGGTAGAAATTAATTCAAAGGAACACGATTAAAGCTGTACGGCTTTGCTCAGTAGACAAGGCTGTCGAATGCCACATTGCAAACAGAACAAGTCCCTTGCTTGCCTCCGGATAGGTGAACTTCACCCAGATGGCTGCTGTGCAGACAACGACTGTCCTAGTGGATGTGAGGCTGCGAAATCTGTCACCCCATTGATCACCAGGGTTGATTCGGCTTGATCTGGCTGGCTAGGCGGGTGTCCCCTACCTCCCTCACGCTCCATGTGCATCCCTCTTGACGCGCTCTCTCGGTGGAAGAGGACGACCATTCCAGATAGGAAGGGGATACGATAGCTGTGGTCCCCTGCTAGAACCTCCAAACCAGCTCAAGGTCCATTTGTAGGACTGCCCTAGCAAAGAGTTTCTCAAAATGGGATGAGTTTCAATTGGCAATTCATCATTGGTGTCCTGAAATCCATGAGTAGCGCACTCCAAGAGGCATGTTTGGTATAGTGGTTAAGTGTGCAGACCCTTATCTGGATTCCCTACTCCTCCACCTGCAGTTGATTGGAATGGCCTTGGGTCAGCCGTAGCTCTGGCAGAGCTGTCCTTGAAAGGGCAGCTTCTGTGGGAGCTCTCTCAGCTCACCCACCTCACGGCGTGTCTGTTGTGAGCAGTGCCAGATTAAACCCTGTGGAGGCCCCTAGGCAGTCAAAATCTCGCGGGCCCCCTTGGAAATTATCTCAGAACTGGAGCAACCGCCCCACCGCCGTGGCCCCCGCTGCATCCTACAGGCACTTTCTCAAAAGCCCCTTTGACAAAACTGTGGGGGAGAGGCCGAGAGAGGAAAACTTGGCAACAACGCCAGCAGCAGCCACACCAGGCAAGTCGGGCAAAGAGCAGTCCAGTTGCTGGCTGCGTGTGCAGGCTGGGAAGGTTGCAAGTAGGGGAGGGTAGTGTGTGTGGGGGGGGAGCTGGCCCAGGGCCACTAAAGCATGGGCGCCCATAGACCAGTGTCTACTTGGCCTAATTGTTAATCCAGCCTGGTTGTGAGGGAGAAAGGGAAAGGGGATTGTACACTGCTCTGAGATGCTGAGATTCAGTTTTCAAAAGTTTTATCGGTTTCAAGAAATTAGGGGTAGGGAGTAGGGAGGGTAGAGAACAAAAGTGCATATTAATCTTCTTCTGCATAAAAATACTTTCAATGGATATAAGTCTACATCTGCAATACTTTCTTAAAATACATCAATTGTCACATATTATTGTCTCTAAACTATGCATCATCAACATTTTGATGTTTTATGTTATGAATCTTTTTGTTAAGGTATCTATTGTTTTTGACAATTCCAACAAAGGAAATTTTGCGATACAAAATACAGGAAAAAAGGAGATATAAGTTCACACCAGAGAATCTTAAGAGTCTTGAGTGTCTAGCCAGGCATAAAATTTCATCCAATATTTTCTTGCTTCTTCTTTAGATTTCCCAGCCAACAGCTGGGACAAAAAAGTCCAGCTCTGCTATTTCCAGAATTTTCCCCACCAAGTCTATTCTCGTGGGGATTTCTTGAGATTTCCATTTCTGCACCAAGAGAATCCTGGCTGCTGTATTGAAATGTGCCAACAAACGTCTCATTTCTTTGAAATAATCTTCAGGAAATATATTCAATAAAAACAATTCTGGTTTGAATTGAATCTGTGTCTTCATAATCTTCTGTAATAGTTCATGAACCATTTTTCAGTAGTCCTTGACCATCTCACATGTTCACCACATAAGATAAAAGGAACCAATCAGTTTAGTACATTTCCAACATTTGTTAGACATATTAGTATAGATCTTACACAATTTCTGTGGGGTCAAGTACCATCTATAAAACATCTTATACAAGCTTCCTTTAAAAGTTACTGACCTAGTTAATTTAACATTGAGCTTCCACAATCTCTCCCATTCTTCTAATGTAATGTTGTGACCAAAATTTTTTGCCCATTGAACCATGCAGTCTTTTACAATTTCGCCTTGCGTCTTCATCTGTAGTAGATATGCATGTAGTTTAGAGATTAACTTTTCTTGTGGGCCTAGAAATATTTTATCAAATGGGTATTGTTCTGTGTTGAAACCTGTCATCTTGTCTTTGGCATACCTAGATTCAACTTGCATTCTCAACCACCGGTTCATTTTAATGTCCATATTTTCCAACTCCTCTCTAGTTTTCAGCTGATTATCTTTTCCCAACAAGTCGTCATAATCTATAACTCTGATTTGGTTTTAAAAGATCTGGATGAGTAAATGCTTCCACTAGGGAAACCCATCTTGGAATTTTTTGTTAAATTCTCATTTTTAACCATGACCATGTATGATACAAAGATTTCCGAAACCAATGTTTCTTAAAATAGGAATGTCCTTCAAGTCTTTGATACCATAGATACGCATGCCACCCCATAGTGAGATCATGTCCCTCTAACAACAGTCGTCTCTTGTCATTCAATAATATCCAGTCTCTCACCCACAAAAGCACAGAAGCTTTGCAATACAATTGCCAGTCTGGAAGGCCCATACCTGCTCTTAATTTGGAGTCTTGCAATGTCTTTAGTTTGATTCCAGGTTTTTTGCCTTGCCAAACATATTTGGAGACCATCTTATTCAATTCTCGAAAAAAACCACTATTTAGAAATACCGGAATAGCTTGATAGAAAAATAATAACTTTGGAAGGATATTCATATGAACATATGAAGCTGCCTTATACTGAATCAGACCATTGGTCCATCAAAGTCAGTATTGTCTTCTCAGACTGGCAGCGGCTCTCCAGGGTCTCAAGCTGAGCTTTTTCACACCTATTTGCCTGGACCCTTTTTTGGAGATGCCGGGGATTGAACCTGGGACCTTCTGCTTACCAAGCAGATGCTCTACCACTGAGCCACCGTCCCTCCCCCACCGTCCCTCATCTTTATTAAGGTTATTCTTTCCATTAAGGATAAGTTCAAGTCATGCCATTTTTCCAAATCTTTTTTTAATTTCTTTAAGTAGTTTATCATAATTGTCTGTTTTTAAATTGCTGCACTTATTTGAAATAAGTACACCTAGATATCTGATTCTTTTCTCATACAAAAACTCCCTGATTTTTGCTGAAGAGACTGGATTTGTTCCATCGTCATATTCTTTGTCAAAAATTTTGTTTTGCGGCAATTGATCTTCAGTCCTGCCCAGTAACCAAATTGTGTGATCTTGTTTATAAGACAGTCTATTGAATCTATTGGTTGCTCTAATATAAAAACTAGGTCGTCTGCAAAAGCTCTCCGTTTGTATTGTTCACCTTTTATCACTGCTCCCTTGATACTTGTGTCTTCTCTTATTTGGTTGTTCAGTATCTCTAGAGATAAAATAAAAGGTAGTGGTGACAGTGGACAGCCTTGTCTTGTACCTTTTTGAATATTAATTGCATCTGTTGGTTCGCCGTTCACTGTCACCCTTGCTCTTTGGAAAGAGTATATTGCTTCTACTGCTCTCAAAAAAATTTCATCACATTCCATAGCTTTCAGTTGCTGTAACATAAATTGCCAACGAACGTTGCAAGTCGGGCAAAGTCTGAGACGCTGAGATTCAGAGTGAAGAAGTATAAGTCTAATATCATCACCTCCTCCTCCTTCTTCTTCTTGTTAGCTACGTCTGTCCCCTCATGACCATCGGAGCACAGAGGCCCCAAAGAGGATGCCAGACCTTGAGCTCTTCTCAAGACATCAACAGGGTTCCCCAACATGGTGCCCAGGGGCACCGGAGTACCTGCCAGCACATTTCCTGGCCCCCACCAAGTGCTTTGAGAAAGTGGGTGGGGCTTTGCTCCGTCAAGCTTCAGATTAGCTGGGCAAATAAAAAAAAAACATTCCTTTTAAACAGAGTGTCTTCTGGAAATGTTAAAGAAATACTATTAGAGGCAGGGCTTTTTGTAGAAGACAGCCATCAGGAACTCATTTGCATATTAGGCCACACCCTTGACATCACTATTGTGTCATACTGGGCTTTTTTGTAGAATCTGGGTTATGTCAGATAGATAGATAGATAGATAGATAGATAGATAGATAGATAGATAGATAGATAGATAGATAGATAGATAGATAGATAGATAGATAGATAGATAGATAGATGATGGATGGATGGATTGGTTTGTTTGTTTGTTTTTGTAGCAAGAACTTTCCATATTAGATCACACAAGGGCTCTTTTTCTAGCAGGAGCTGCTCTGCATATTAGGCCACACCCTCTGATGTAGCCAATCCTCCAAGAGCTTAGAGGGCTCTTTGTACAGTGCTTCCTGTAAGTTCCAGGAGGATTGGCTACATCAGAGGGTGTGGCCTAATATGCAGAGGAGCTCCTGCTAGAAAAAAAGCCCTGGGCCACAAACCTCTGATATAGCCAATTCTCCAAGAGCTTACAGGGCTGTTATTACAGGGCCTGCTGTAAGCTCCAGGAGGATTGGCTACATCAGGGTGTGTGGCCTAATATGCAAATAAATTCCTGCTACAAAAAAGCCCTGGATAGATGATAGATAGACAGACAGACTAGATAGAGAGATAGATTATATATATATATATATATATATATATATATATACAGAGAGAGAGAGAGAGATGGGTGATGGACGGACAGATAGAAGACAGACTCATTTTGAGTAGGTTTTCCCCTTTTTTATTATAGGAGCTGACCACAGAGAAACCATTTGTCAGCAGACCCATGCTAGAGAAGTCACACATTAACTGAACTCGTATCCATGCATGCAAATGACATACATGTCACTTGAGGTGGATTATGGCAACATTCCCAAGTCACAGAACTGAATGGTAAGCTCTGAAATAATGTGAATTTTTTTTTTTTTTTGAAAAGTAGCAGGGTAATTTATCGAATGAACGCAATTCCAACCCTAATTCTTGTTAAATTCCTATTCATTTAAAATTGCCATTTTTAGATGTCACCAAAAAATGGCTGAACAGAGAGGGAGCAAAGAAGGAAGGAAGAGTTTATATAACTACCGAGATCCACAAAATTGGGTCATTTTGGGGCATCCAAGTACCTAATAAAACACTGAGAATTTTTCATGGCAAGAAATAAAGTTTTCAGATTAAAAAAGGAGAGAGAGGGGGAGAGAAAATCACACTGCTAGAAAGGATATCACGATATGCAGCCTTCACATGGGGTATGGCCAACATTTGCCTTCTCTTAACAGATTTTCTTTTGATCCTGAAAGACCCTATCTCCAAAATCTTTCTAATGACTTTATTGGTTCGCATGAATTCTGATTTTTCTTTTCTAATCTCAGAAATGTGGTGTCCTCATCACATCGTCGGAAGTAAATATACTGAAACTGTTAAGCTTCAATTTAATTTGGAAGGGATAATGGACCAGCACTTGGTCTTCAGCATTACCCACTATGAGACGTTCTTGCTGTGAACCTCCAAGTCATTGAGATCATCAGCTGATGTCTTGGTTTACATTCCATCAGGCCAAACAATAAGGAAGTGGAGCTGCCTACCTCGAAGTGGGGCTGGAGACCTCCCCAAATCACAGCTGATCTCTAGAGGACAGAGATGAACATATGAAGCTGCCTTCTACGGAACCAGACCCTCTTTGGTCCATCAAAGTCAGACTGGCAGCGGCTCTCCAGGGTCTCAAGCTGAAGTTTTTCATGCCTACTTGCCTGGACCCTTTTCAGTTGGAGATTTCGGGGATTGAACCTGGGACCTTCTGCTTACCAAGCAGATGCTCTACCACTGAGCCACAGCCTCATTCATGGCTCTCCAGGGTCTCAAGCTGAGGTTTTTCACGCCTACTTGCCTGGACCCTTTTCAGTTGGAGATTTCGGGGATTGAACCTGGGACCTTCTGCTTACCAAGCAGATGCTCTGCCACTGAGCCACAGCCTCATTCATGGCTCTCCAGGGTCTCAAGCTGAGGTTTTTCACGCCTACTTGCCTGGACCCTTTTCAGTTGGAGATTTCGGGGATTGAACCTGGGACCTTCTGCTTACCAAGCAGATGCTCTGCCACTGAGCCACAGCCTCATTCATGGCTCTCCAGGGTCTCAAGCTGAGGTTTTTCACGCCTACTTGCCTGGACCCTTTTCAGTTGGAGATTTCGGGGATTGAACCTGGGACCTTCTGCTTACCAAGCAGATGCTCTGCCACTGAGCCACAGCCCCATTCATGGCTCTCCAGGGTCTCAAGCTGAAGTTTTTCATGCCTACTTGCCTGGACCCTTTTCAGTTGGAGATTTCGGGGATTGAACCTGGGACCTTCTGCTTACCAAGCAGATGCTCTGCCACTGAGCCACAGCCTCATTCATGGCTCTCCAGGGTCTCAAGCTGAGGTTTTTCACGCCTACTTGCCTGGACCCTTTTTAGTTGGAGATGCCGGGGATTGAACTGGGGACCTTCTGCTTGCCGAGCAGATGGTCTACCACTGAACCACTGTCCATCCCCTATGCTCCATTATACCTATGGGGATCAGTCTCCATAAAGAATAATGGAGCACCCAGTAGACATTTCCCTTCCCCCCCACTTTCTGATGACCCTGAAGCGGGGGGGAGGGCCTCCGAACCAGGGGATCCCCTGCCGCCACCTGGGGATTGGCAACCCTATCCTAAACACAGGACTGCCATCGCCGGGTTGGGAAATTCCTAGGGATTACGGGGGTAGATCCTGGGGAGGGCAGGTTTTGGGAAGGGACGGTGCTCAGCAGCTTGCAATGCTGCCACCTTCTAAAGCAGCCATTTTCTCCAGGAGAAGTGCTCTTTCTTGTCTGGAGGTCACTCCTAATTCTGGCAGACCTCCAGGTTCCCCCCCCCACCCCCGTGGTTGTCAACCCTATAGGGCAGGGGTGGCCAACGGTAAGCTCTCCAGATAGTTTTTTTTTTGCCTACAACTCCCATCAGCCCCAGCCAGCATGGCCAATGGCTGGGGCTGATGGGAGTTGTAGGCAAAAAAAAAACATCTGAAGAGCCAACGTTCCTACCCCTGGGCTGTCCACTTCAGACCTCTGCATACCTGAGTCCAGTAATCTGTCTTCATTCCTGGGCTGCCTTTTGAAACAGCTAAGGGAGGGAAGGCATTTAAAAGGTGTGCTCTTTCTTGTCTGGAGGTCACTCCTAATTCTGGCAGACCTCCAGGTTCCCCTCCCCCTTGTGGTTTACTTATTATTTGTTACTTTACATTTCTATCCCGCCCTCTCCGCAAGCGGACTCCGGGGCGGCTGACAACATTCATATTGACAAGTTAAAACCAGTAAAAACCAATAAACCATAATTACAATTTAAGATTTTCAAAACGTTGCGTGGCGCTGTATCGCTACAATATAGGCGAGCTCTTCTTTTCCGACGGTGATCGCCTAATACTCGATATGATGTCCGGTGGCAGCTCTCTCCCGGCTAGATCTCAAAGGCCTGTCGAAACAATTCGCTCTTACAGGCCCTGCGGAAAGTGGAAAGATCCCGCAGGGCCCTTATGGCCTCCGGGAGAGCATTCCACAATTCTGGTGCTGCCACCGAGAAGGCCCTAGCTCGCGTCGAACGCAACCTAGCCTCCTTTGGTCCCGGGATGGACAATAGATTTTTTGTCCCTGAACGCGGTGCTCTCTGGGGAACATGTGGAGAAAGGTGGTCCCGCAGATAGACAGGTCCCTGACCATAAAGGGCTTTAAAGGTCAATACCAACACCTTGAAATGGACTCGGAACACAATAGGTAGCCAGCGCAGCTCTTTCAGCACTGGCCGAATGTGCTCCCGTCGGGGAAGCCCCATTAACAGCCGTGCCGCAGCGTTCTGCACTAGCTGTAGTTTCCGAGTCAGCGTCAAGGGTAGGGTTGTCAACCCTATAGGGTTGCCAATCCAATTCAAGAAATATCTGGGGACTTTGGGGGTGGAGCCAGAAGGCTTTGGGGGTGGAGCCAGAAGCAAGGTTGTGACAAGCACAGTTTCCAATCCTTTTGAAACTTGGCGGGTTATTTTGGGGAGAGGCACTGGAGGCTATGCTGCAAATTTGGTGTCTCTACCTAAAAAAACAACAACAAAAAACAGCCCTACAGAGCCCCAGATACCTGTGGCTCAATTCTCCATTATACCCTATGGGAATCGGTCTCCATGGAGAATAGTGAAGTGCCCAGCAGACTTTTCCCACCCACCCCTCGCTTTCTGTTGACTCTGAAGTGGGGGAGGGCCTCCAAACCGGGGATCCCCTGCTCCCGCCTGGGGATTGGCAACCCTACAACCTTACCTAAGGTGTTTCCGTTTGGAGCTAGGCTCCAAAGAGCCCGACAGGATGTTCTGTCTGGTCAATCCATTTGAGATTGTGGCCTCTGATGAATTGCCTGTAATTGGTGCGCTCCATCAGCGGCTTCTCTGTGCGGCTCACTCTCCAGTGGCGTCCATTTTAGAAAAAAGACAGTGTCTCCAAATGACAGCGCTGCGTGGAAAAGAGCAAGCCAATTGCCAGGGACCAAGGTTAATTGGAGGGAATTGCTCTTTGGGAAGGGAAAGGGGGCAAGCGCCGGTTTTGGATACCTGCCTTGGCAAGCGGAAGGCTCCAAATGTGAATGCGAAGTAGAGAGGCTTTCCAGCAGCTTCTGGACTCGTTCCAGAAATAAAGGAGAGCTGGGTTTCTGCTAGCAGGGTGTAGGAGTTAACAGCGGAAGACTCACAGCTTTGAGAAATGATGGCGGCTACAAGCACAGACAGCTTCAAGAGGGGATTGAATAAAAGTATGCAGCAGAGCCATCAGTTGAGATGGAATACTCTGTTGTGACAGTGATGCTCTATGTTCTTGGGAGGCTCGGGAGGAAACTATGGGAAGGCCCTGCTGGTGGACCTCCCAATGGCACCTGGGTTTTGGATGCTGTGTGACACACAACATTTGACTGGATGGGCCACTGGCATGATCCAACAGGGCTTCTCTCCTCTCCTCTCCTCTCTCTCCTCTCCTCTCCTCTCCTCTCCTCTCCCTCCTCTCCTCTCTCTCTCCTCTCCTCCCCTCCCCTCTCCTCTCCTCTCCTCTTCTTCCCTCCCCTCCCCTCCCCTCCCCTCCCCTCTCCTCTCCTCTCCTCCCCACCCCTCCCTCCCTTCCCTTCCCTTCCTTCTCATCTCCCCTCCCTTATCCTCTCCCCTCCCTTCTCCTCTCCCTTCTCCTCTCCCCTCCTCTCCCCTCCCCTCCCCTCCCCTCCCCTCCTTCCCTTCCCTTCCCTTCCCTTCCCTTCTCTTCTCTTCTCTTCTCTTCTCTTCTCTTCTCTTTCTTCTCTTCTCTTCTCTTCTCTTCTCTTCTCTTCTCTCTCTTCTCTTCTTTCTCTTCTCTTCTCTTCTCTTCTCCTCTCCTCTCCTCTCCTCTCCTCTCCTCTCTCCTCCCCTCCCCCTCCCCTCCCCTCTCCTCTCCTCTTCTTTTCTCCTCTCTCTCATGTTCTTGCTCTAAACTGGAGAGCCAGTTTTGATTCCCATTCCTCCTCCACATGAAGCCAGCACAGCTCTCTTAGAGTTCTCTCAGCCCACCTTCCTCACAGGGTGTCTGTTGTGAGGAGAAAGGGAAAGCGATGGCAAGCCACTCTGAGGGTCCTTCAGTTAGTGGAAGACCATGGCATAAAAACATCTTGTCTTCAGGGTGCCTTAGCGCTGTATGAACCATCAGGGAGCACCAGGGAAACTTCACTCATGCACTTGGTGTGACTGCTCCTTCAGGGGCGCACTGCCCATCCCTGATCTGGCAGTGGGCTCCATGCTGTCTGAACATCCGGAAGGAGCTTTCCACTAAACCAGCTTTCTTTTGAGATGGAGGCTGCCACTCCAAGCTGCCCATCTGTACCTAACCAGAGAGACTATGCCTTTGATGAGTCAGTTTGGTGTAGAGAGCCAGTTGGTGTAGTGGTTAAGTGTTCAGACTCTTATCTGGGAGAACCGGGTTTGATTCCCCACTCCTCCACTTGCACCTGTTGGCATGGCCTTGGGTCAGGCATAGCTCTGGCAGAGGTTGTCCTTGAAAGGGCAGCTGCTGTGAGAGCCCTCTCAGCCCACCCACCTTACAGGTGTTTGTTATGGGGGAGGAAGGAAAGGAGATTGTGAGCCGCTCTGAGACTCTTCGGAGTGGAGGGCAGGATATAAATCCAATATCTTCATCTACCACACAGAGTGTTTGTTGTGGGGGAGGAAGGGAAAGGAGATTGTGAGACTCTTCGGAGATTGTGAGACTCTTCGGACTCTGAGACTCTTCGGAGTGGAGGCCGGGATATAAATCCAATATCTTCTTCTATCTCACAGGGTGTCTGTTGTGGGGGAGGAAGGAAAGGAGATTGTGAGCCGCTCTGAGACTCTTCGGAGTGGAGGGCAGGATATAAATCCAATATCTTCATCTACCTCACAGAGTGTTTGTAGTGGGGGGGAGGAAGGGAAAGGAGATTGTGAGCCGCTCTGAGACTCTTCGGAGTGGAGGCGGATATAAATCCAATATCTTCATCTACCTCACAGGGTGTCTGTTGTGGGGAGGAAGGGAAAGGAGATTGTGAGCCGCTCTGAGACTCTTCGGAGTGGAGGGCGGGATATAAATCCAATATCTTCATCTACCTCACAGGGTGTCTGTTGTGGGGGAGGAAGGTAAAGGAGATTGTGAGCTGCTCTGAGGCTCTGAGATTCAGGGTGGAGGGCGGATATAAATCCGATGTCGTCATCTTCTTGTTATGATATTTTTCAAGTTCAGGCACATTCTTTTTCTTTATTTCAAATCAATGATTCTGGCATCAAAACTACTCCCTCGTGATGCTTTTTTAGAAATGGAGGAAATCTATAACTACTATGAGACTCAGCTCTCTCGGAAAAATATAAAATGTTGGAATAAATGAACTCGTCCCAAATCTAAACAGCGCCGGTTGTTTTACGGTTCCACAATGAGGCGATACAATTTTTTTTTCCTGGATCTTACCAATTATCAGCCAAAATGTATAAAAGAATTGCTGTAGAACCAAATGAGGAGTGTAAAAAAGGCAGAAATGAGAGGAGATAAAAATAAAAAGTAAAATAAGCATGGCTATAAAAAAAATGGAAAGAATCCCATAAAGACAAAGTGCATTGAAATATAAATGATGTTCAGTTGAAAAAGATGAAGAAGAAACAAAGTCCTTTAAAATCCTAGCTCTGCTTGTTTCTCCTGACATGGAGGCGGAAATATAGAAGATGGAGGGGAGGGCCGCTGGCTCCCTGTCGGGAAGTACCTGGAAATTTGCAGGGAGGGCGGGTTTGGGCAGAGGAAATGACCTCAGCATGATGTAATGACATAGAGTCCATCCCCCAAAGTTCCATTTTCTCCAGGGGGAAATGACATCCTGAGGTCATTTCCTCTACCCCATCCCAGTTGTCCAGTCCCTTTTTCTTGCAGGTGTTCCTTAATCAGTTTGGTGGAGAGCCAGTTTGGTGTAGTGGTTTAAGTGTGCGGACTCTTATCTTGGAGAACCAGGTTTGATTCCCCACTCCTCCACTTGCTCCTGCTAGCATGGCCTTGGGTCAGCCATAGCTCTGGTAGAGGTTGTCCTTGAAAGGCAGCTGCTGGAGAGCCCTCTCCAGCCCTACCCACCTCATAGGGTGTCTGTGGTGGGGGAGGAAGGGAAAGGAGATAGTGAGCCACTCTGAGACTCTTCGGAGTGGAGGGCGTGATATAAATCCAATATCTTCATCTACCTCACAGGGTGTCTGTTGTGGGGGAGGAAGGTAAAGGAGATTGTGAGCCGCTCTGAGACTCTTCGGAGTGGAGGGCGGGATATAATCCAATATCTTCATCTACCTCACAGGGTGGCTGTTGTGGGGGAGGAAGGGAAAGGAGATTGTGAGCCTCTCTGAGACTCTTCGGGGTGGAGGGCGGGATATAAATCCAATATCTTCATCTACCTCACAGGGTGACTGTTTGTGGGGGAGGAAGGTAAAGGAGATTGTGAGCCGCTCTGAGACTCTTCGGGGTGGAGGGCGGGATATAAATCCAAAATCTTCATCTACCTCACAGGGTGGCTGTTGTGGGGAGGAAGGTAAAGGAGATTGTGAGCGCTCTGAGACTCTTCGGGGTGGAGGGCAGGATATAAATTGCAATATCTTCATCTACCTCACAGGGTGTCTGTTGTGGGGGAGGAAGGTAAAGGAGATTTGTGAGCCGCTCTGAGACTCTTCGGAGTGGAGGTGGGATATAAATCCATATCTTCATCTTCCCTTGGTAACCTCCTAGGGCCAGTGAAAGGAATCTTGGTAACTCGGTATAGAGATAAGCAAGCAGCGCAGAGGCACAGCATTGCGGGCATAAAACAGAAAACATGGCAAGGCATTTGACACGGACCCCGTTTGAAAACATGGCAAAGCGCTTCACACAGACCCTAGCTGGTGGGCTGGACTTGGCATCTGGTAGGCGCTTCAGGGACAGGGTCATGTGGGGCCACTGTGATGCCTGTGCATTGGGCAGCTCTAGGAATCACCAGGAACTGTATGGTAAAACCGTAGCCGTTCCTAGAACTATCCCGGAAGTACGGATCCCCTGGTTTTTCGGGGGGGCCAACCCAACAGCGCAGAGCAGGCTGCCAGGTGTGAGCGCTGCCCCCAAACAGCCTCATCATCGTGTGACATGCACTGCGCAGTGACATCATCCAGAAGTGACATCATCGTGCCGGGCATGTCGTGCCATGGAAACTCTAGGAGTCACAGTAAAACTCTATGGTATCATTGAGTTTTTACCGTGAATCCTAGAGTGTTGTGTCAGGGGTGCTCTAGGATTCATGGCAAAACTCTACGGTACCACCGAGTTTTACCGTGAGTCCTAGAGCGTTGATGGCGTGACGTGCCTGGTGCGATGATGTCACTTCTGGGTGATATCGTCTGCCAGGGGTGATCACTGCCCCCAAACAGCCTCATCATCGTGTGACATGCACTGCGCAGTGACATCATCCAGAAGTGACATCATCATGCCGGGCATGTTGTGCCATGGAAACTCTAGGAGTCACAGTAAAACTCTATGGTACCATTGAGTTTTTACCGTGAATCCTAGAGTGTTGCGTCAGGGATGCTCTAGGGTTCATGGTAAAACTCTACGGTACCACCGAGTTTTACCGTGAGTCCTAGAGCGTCCATGGCGTGACGTGTCTGGTGCAATGATGTCACTTCTGGGTGACATCATTGTGCCCCATGTGCTGTGGACATGAGAGAAAAGGCTCCCCCACCAGAGCAGTGGAGGGACTTGGCAATCCTTCCTACAAGTGATACCCAATAAAAAAAAATCTCAGAGAGGGATGCCAGTGGAAGACCTCGCAGTCCTGTCCGAAACATCAGCCCATTTTATCAGATATCTTCTGACGATTACTCTCAAATGCTCCCTGATTCAGCTCATGTCTTGTTTGTTACTCGCAAACAGGAGCTGATTTTTTGAGTAATTCAAGTGGACCATCTCCCATGAACAGGGGTGGGATTCTAGCAAGAGCTCCTTTGCATATTAGGCCACACCCTCCGGATGGAGCCAATCCTCCGAAAGCTGACAAGGCTCTTTTCTGTAAACGCTTGGAGGATTGGCTACATCGGGGGGGGGGGTGGCCTAATATGCAAAGGAGCTCCTGCTAGAATCCTGCACATAAACGGTATCTTTGTGATGGAAGACATCATATCGTTTTCAGCTCTGGATTGAGAAACTCCTGGAAATTTGGCAGGGCGGAGCCTCGAGAAGGGCAAGGGTCTGGGGAGGGGAAAGGCTTCAGCAAGGTATAATGTCATAGAGCAAGGGTGGCCAACGGTAGCTCTCCAGATGTTTTTTTGCCTACAACTCCCATCAGCCCCAGCCATTGGCCATGCTGGCTGGGGCTGATGGGAGTTGTAGGCAAAAACATCTGGAGAGCTACCGTTGGAATGGAGAAAGTAGAGAAAGAAGTACTTTTCTCCCTTTCTCACAATACAAGAACTCGCGGGCATTCAATGAAATTGCTGAGCAGTCGGGTTAAAACGGATAAAAGGAAGTCCTTCTTCACCCAAAGGGTGATTAACATGTGGAATTCACTGCCACAGGAGGTGGTGGCGGCTACAGGCATAGCCACCTTCAAGAGGGTATTAGATAAAAATATGGAGCACAGGTCCATCAGTGGCTATTAGCCACAGTGTGTGTTTATGTAGAAAATTTTTTGCCACTGTGTGACACAGAGTGTTGGACTGGATGGGCCACTGGCCTGATCCAACATGGCTTCTCTTATGTTCTTATGTGACACAGAGTGTTGGACTGGATGGGCCACTGGCCTGATCCAACATGGCTTCTCTTATGTTCTTATGTGACACAGAGTGTTGGACTGGATGGGCCACTGGCCTAATCCAACATGGCTTCTCTTATGTTCTTATGTCCACCCCTGCCATAGAGTCCACCCTCCAAAGCAGCCATTTCCTCCAGGGGAGCTGATCTTTGGATCTGAGACATCAGTTGTAGACCTGGAAGAAGTTTGCAGCCCTAGATGGGGGCCTTGCATGAGCTCTTGCTGGCCAGTTTGGTGTAGCGGTTAAGAGTCTCCCAGACTCTTATCTGGGAGAACTGGGTTGGATTCCCCGCTCCTCCACTTGCAGCTGCTGATGGGACAGCCACAAGTTCTCTCAGAGCTGTTCTGCCCAAGAGCAGTTTATGGGAGAGCTCTCTCGGCCCCACCTCCCTCTCAGGGTGTCTGTTGTGGGGAGGGGATGGGAAAGGCGATTGGGAGCCGCTCCGAGACTCCTTCAAGTAGCGAAGGGCAGGGTATAAATCCCATCTCCTCCTCCTCTTCTTCTTCCAGATGTCAAGTTGGGGCATTCAAGATGGAACTTGCTCTCTGCAAGTCCCCTCGGTTGCAAAAGATATTACTGAGCCTGATGCACACCTGGAACAGTTTCCCGGACAACAGCCATGCAAAGCCGGAATGCTTTTGAACCTGGGGAGATCCCTCTGCTTCCCCAGCTGTTGTAGGCAGTGGAGAACTGGAGGAGCATGCGCTTACGAGCATCTGTATCTCGAAAGCATTAGACCCGGGTGGCTTTCGCTGGTCGGTCACAGTCCAAATTGGGGAAGGAAAAGAGCTTTGTACATTCCCAAATTGAGCACAAGGGGTCTGTCCTCCTACATGTGCCCACCCCACCCCCCAGCGTCCTTATTAACCTCTTTCTGCTGCATCGGTAATTGTGGGTGGCTCCCTTCCAAGAAAGGGGAGAGCAGCTGAGAGAACGGGTTTTTTGCCGGCAGTAATGAGATCTGCTGGGACAGGTTGTGGTTTTCGATAGACCCCGAATGCTCATAACCATGAACTGTCAAATTAACGGGCACCTGCTTCCATCGCAGCAGGAAAATACGGCTATTTGGTCCCCTCCAGTTGCTTCTGCCTTAAATGGGTAAGAAATAAACCTAGGATTGCCAAGTCCAATTCAAGAAATATCTGGGAACTTTGGGGGTGGAGCCAGGAGACTTTGGGGAGGAGCCAGGAACAAGGGTGTGTCAAGCATAATTGAACTCCAAAGGGAGTTCCGGCCATCACATTTAAGGGGACAGCACATTTTTTCAATGCCCTCCTTCCATAGGAAATAATAAAGGATAGGGGCACCTTTTTCTACGGCTCATAGAATTGAACCCCCTGGTATTATGGGTAGAGGCACTGGATGCAATGCTGTGCCTCTGTCTCAAAAATCAGCCCCTCCGGAGCCCCAGATAGCCGTAGATCAATTCTCCATGATACTCTATGGGAATCGGTCTCCATAGGGAATATTGGAAAGTCCAGAAGACATTTCCTTCCCCACCCGCTTTCTAATAACCCAGAAGGAGGGAGAGGGCCTCCAAACTGGGGAATCCCCTGTCTCCACTTGGTGACAGTCATCCTCTGGATCTCAACGCCAGAAGGCAACATCTGGGGAAGGCCTCGGCCTCTCTGCCCTGTTGTTGGCTATCCAGAGCAATTGGTTGGCCACTGTGAGATACAGGATGCTGGACTAGATGGACCCTCACTGGTCTAATCTAACACAGCTCTTCTGATGTTCTTACGAAGGCCTTGACATCTATGCCCTGTTGTTGGCTCTCCAGAGGAATCGGTTGGCTACTGTGTGAGATGGGAGGCTGGACTAGATGGACCCTCCCTGGCCTGATCCATCAAGGCTCTTCTGAGGTTCTTCTCAGGGAAGGCCTCGGCCTCTCTGCCCTGTCATTGGCCCTCCAGAGGAACAGGCTGGCCACTGAGTGAGACAGGAGGCTGGACTAGATGGACCCTCAATGGCCTGATTCATCAAGGCTCTTCTGAGGTTCTTTTCAGGGAAGGCCTCGGCCTCTCTGCCCTGTTGCTGGCCCTCCAGAGGAACTGGTTGGCCTCTGTGTGAGACAGGAGGCTGGACTAGATGGACCCTCCCTGGTCTGACCCAACAGGGCTCTTCTGATGTTCTTCTCAGGGGAAGGCCTCGGCCTCTCTGCCCTGTCATTGGCCCTCCTGAGGAACTGGTTGGCCACTGTGGGAGACAAGATGCTGGGCTAGATGGACCACTGGTCTGATCAGTCTTTCTTGTATTCTTATTCTCATTTATTTGATATGGTCAGATACAGTAAAAAAAAAAAATCCCTATATTCTATGAATTTACATTTCTTTAGGACATTTCGATCTATTCCCACCACCACCCCCGCCTCTGATTTTGGCATAAGGTTGCATAGTTTTCAAAGTTGCATAGTTCTTGTGGCCTTTTCTTACACCCCCCGGGAAACACTGATGACCACTTCAGAGTCAGGCAGGATTACTTTGACAAGAAACACTCCCCCCAGTGGGAGTTCAAAGTGGGCGAAACGGTGTTCCTGTCTACAAAAAACCTCCCTCTACCACAAACCTGTCGTAAATTAGCATACAAGTTCCTGGGACCATTTAAAGTAAAATGGGTCATCAATCAGGTTACCGTAGAGCCGGAGTTACCTAAAATGTTTAGTAAGATCCACCCTGTTTTTCATTGCAGTCTTCTTCGGAAGGACCCTGGGCCCACATTTTGGCACCCCCGCCCTCCAGAACCACCTCCTATCCAAGTGAAGGGGCAGAGCCACCATGAGGTGCAGGAAGTTCTGGACTCCAGGGTCCAGAGGGGGATCTTGTACTATCTAGTTCGCTGGAAGTACTTTCCCCCCAGCTGCGATGAGTGGGTAAAATCAGAAGATCTGCGAGCCCCACAATTGCTGAAGAAGTTTTACCTACTGCACCCAGACAAACCCCGAGCAAGAGCTTAGGGGGGGGGCAGTATGTCAGACATGTAACTTACTGGAACTGAACTGTAGAATAGAAATGCTTGACATGACTAACGCCACAATGTGCTTTGATATGACCTCTGCTTTACTAACCCTGAGAAATGTAGCAAGTGCCTTTTCCCCAAGCATCTTGTAAGCGCAAGGAGTAAAATCTCACACCCAGCTGAGAAGCCATCTGCGGCTTTGAAGTCAGCATATCCAAGGTCCCTTTCTCTGAGAAAGAGATAAGGCCCTGGGAAGACCCGACCTTCTCTGGGGGTGTGAAAAGGGCTGTATTGTTTCCTGCTTTTGAAATGTAGAAAAGGCTGGCTTCAGCCTTGGGCCAGTATCAAACTCAATCTGCCTTTCTGATGACTGTTTGTTCTTGAATAAATGGATTAATATTTGCAACAATATGATCCGCCTCTATTTGAAGTTCCACATCTTGACAACTTTTTCTCCAGGCCAATTTGGAGGTTTTTGTCCTGGAAGTTTTGGTCATCTTCTGGACATGAAGCAGGGATCGCTGGGGATGTATGTGTGAGGAAAAGTATTTGTGAAGTTCCTGCATTGAACAACATATGAAGCTGCCTTATACTGAATCAGACCCTCAGTCCGTCAAAGGGAGACCAAAGGAGGCTAGGCTATGTTTTACATGGACCAGGGCCTTCTCAGTGGCAGCACCTGAAATGTGGAATGCCTTCCTGGAAGGAAGGGTTGCCAAGTCCCCAGCTTTCCGGTGCGGGGGACTTTTGCACACGTGAATCACCCACGTGGTGCAATGATGTCACCCGAAAGTGATGTCATCAAAATGGCAGCACCCATGTGGGGCCCCTCTAGGCATTTCTGGGAAACGCTATGATTTTCCCGGATGCTCTAACGATTTGGGAGGTAAAAACTCTGTGGTGCCTATTGTACCATAGAGTTTTCCCTCCCAAATGACTAGAGCGTCTGGAAAAATCCATAAAGTTTTCCCGGAAATGCCAAGAGCGGTCCCGCACAGGTGCCACCATTTTGATGATGTCACTTCTGGGTGACGTCATCACGCCAACGATGTAGGGGAAGGTTCCCCCCACCGGCCCTACCCGGACGCCATAAGGGCCCTGCGAGATCTCTCTCAATTCCGCAGGGCCTGCAAGACTGAACTATTTCAACAGGCCTTCGACACCTAAAACCAGGAGAGGACTACCACCCTACACTGCTGAGGAACTACGATCGTTATGGGATCACTGATAGTAAAGGAAGATCCCGCCTATATTGTTGCTGAACAGCACCATACAAATGTTTTAATTGTATTTTATTGTTTCAAATTATGATTGTGGATGTTTGAACTGATTGTTAGTTGCCCTGAGTCCACTCGAGGAGAGAGCGGGATAAAAATCTAAGGTAATACATACATACATACATACATACATACATGCATAAATAATAAAGTCAGTCTTGTCTACTCAGACTGGCAGTGGCTCTCCAGGGTCCCAAGCTGAGGTTTTTCACACCTCCTTGCCTGGACCCTTTTTAGTTGGAGATGCCGGGGATTGAACCTGGGACCTTCTGCTTACCAAGCAGATGCTCTACCACTGAGCCACCATCCCTCCCTAACAATTATGAAGCTGCCTTCTACTGAATCAGACCCTTGGTCCATCAGAGTCAGTCTTGTCTACTCAGACTGGCAGTGGCTCTCCAGGGTCCCAAGCTGAGGATTTTCACGCCTACTTGCCTGGATCCTTTTTAGTTGGAGATGCCGGGGATTGAACCTAGGACCTTCTGCTTACCAAGCAGATGCTCTACCACTGAGCCACCGTCCTTCCCCTGCAGTACATATGAACATATGAAGAAGAAGATATTGGATTTATATCCCGCCCTCCACTCCGAAGAGTCTCAGAGCAGTTCACAATCTCCTTTACCTTCCTCCCCCACAACAGACACCCTGTGAGGTAGATGAAGATATTGGATTTATATCCCGCCCTCCACTCCGAAGAGTCTCAGAGCAGCTCACAATCTCCTTTCCCTTCCTCCCCCACAACAGACACCCTGTGAGGTGGGTGGGGCTGGAGAGGGCTCTCACAAGCACCTGCCCTTTCAAGGACAACCTCTGCCAGAGCTATGGCTGACCCAAGACCATGCTAGCAGGTGCAAGTGGAGGAGTGGGGAATCAAACCTGGTTCTCCCAGATAAGAGTCCGCACACTTAACCACTACACCAAACTTGCTCTCCAAGCTGCCTTCTACTGAATCAGACCCCCCCCCCCGGTCCGTCGAAGTCAGTCTTGTCTACTCAGACTGGCAGCAGCTCTCCAGGGTCTCAAGCTGAGGTTTTTCATGCCTATTTGCCTGGACCCTTTTCAGTTGGAGATGCCGGGGATTGAACCTGGGACCTTCTGCTTACCAAGCAGATGCTCTTCCCCTGAGCCACCGCCCCTCCCCACTGTGCAGGGGATTGGACTAAATGACCCTGGAGGTCCCTTCCCCCTCTGTGAATCTGTGATTCCTGCAGATCAAGGTGCAGATGCTAAAAACCCCGTGGAAATGACCCCCTATAAAAAGCCAGCCCGATTATACAGTCTCCTCAGTCTACTTGAAGTGTCTTGGGCTTGCTTTTTTAATTTACATGTCTGGTGCAGGGCCCCCCCACCCCCCCCCCCCCATCGTTAAACCTTTGCCGGAATTTAAAGCTGTTTCTTTTTAATGCTCCGTCTTACAGCATCATCCGCAGAACGCTGCAAGAAGCCAGCCGCTTGACGGCGTCATATTTGCCTTCCCTAGTGGAGGTGGATGATAAAATGCAAGAAATTGCAAAGATAAATCTTACTGGGTTCGGAGGGGGGAAGAGGAAACGGTGCCCTTCTGAGACAAAGGATTCAGACGAAGAAGACATAGGAAATCAGCCGGAATGGTTCGCCCTCTCCCATTTCCTTTTACGAAGAACATCAGAGCAGAAATTATGGAAATGCGACATGTGTCTTACAATGAGATTTAGGAAGGGAAGGAAGTAATTAAAAACATGGGGCGGAGGAGGGAGAAGAAGGCTTTGATGGTGTTTTGTTAAAGGCCACCTTCGATGGAGATTGGATCTTGTCTTTTGGGTTCCGATAAGGAAAGAATTAAGGGTATTCGGTGGCTGTGAGCTCACTGCCTTCTGTTAACATGATGTCTGACAGATTTTCCTGTTTCCAGGGCGCCTCTCTAGGCACCAGGGAGCCTCCAGCTGCTCTGCTAGCATAGCTAAAACATTGTCAAAGGATGCCATAACTGCCACGATACAATGTAATACACAACAACAAGAAGACTGCAGATTTATGCCCCTCCCTTCTCTCTGAATCACAGTCTCAGAGCGGCTCACAATCTCCTACATCTTCTCCCCCCACCACAGACACCCTGTGAGGTGGGTGGGGCTGAGAGAGCTCTCCCAGAAGCTGCCCTTTCAAGGACAGAGACTCAGAGCGGCCTACAATCTCCTATATCTTTTCCCCCCACCAAAGACACCCTGTGAGGTGGGTGGGGCTGAGAGAGCTCTGACAGAAGCTGCCCTTTCAAGGACAGAGACTCAGAGCGGCCTACAATCTCCTATATCTTCTCCTCCCCACCACAGACACCCTGTGAGGTGGGTGGGGCTGAGAGAGCTCTCCCAGAAGCTGCCCTTTCAAGGACAACCTCTGCGATAGCTGACGGGACTGAAGAAGAGTCTGCACACTTCACCACTAGAAGAAGAAGACTGCAGATTTATATCCGCCTTTCTCTCTGAATCAGAGACTCAGAGTGACTTACAATCTCCTATATCTTCTCCCCCCACCACAGACACCCTGTGAGGTGGGTGGGGTTGAGAGAGCTCTCCCAGAAGCTGCCCTTTCAAGGACAGAGACTCAGAGCGGCCTACAATCTCCTATATCTTCTCCCTCCACAACAGACACCCTGTGAGGTGAGTGGGACTAAGAGGGCTCTCACAGCAGCTGCCCTTTCAAGGACAACCTTTGCCAGAGCTATGGCTGACCCAAGGCCATTCCAGAAGGTGCAAGTGGAGGAGTGGGGAATCAAACCCGGTTCTCCCAGATAAGAGAGCTCTGGCTGACCCAAGGCCATTCCAGCAGCTGCAAGTGGAGGAGTGGGGAATCAAACCCGGTTCTCCCAGACAAGAGAGCTCTGGCTGACCCAAGGCCATTCCAGCAGCTGCAAGTGGAGGAGTGGGGAATCAAACCCGGTTCTCCCAGATAAGAGAGCTCTGGCTGACCCAAGGCCATTCCAGCAGCTGCAAGTGGAGGAGTGGGGAATCAAACCCGGTTCTCCCAGATAAGAGTCCGCACACTTCACCACTACACCAAACTGGCTTTCTACACCAGCAGTATACAGTACTATCCAAAGCAACCACAAAAACAACTGCGTAGTAACTAGTATTTAAATAAATTTATGGTGTTCCAAATCAGTTATTACATGTACACGCACATTGCAATACATGCACAAATTGTGTTACCAAAAGACTTTAGAAGGCAAGCAAGAACTCTTATGGTTGTGAGAGCTGAGTCCCACTCAGGCAAGTATGTTAAAGTTCCAAAGAGGTAAGTTTCATTCGGTCATTAATAATGAAATAAACATATGAACATACGAAGCTGCCTTATACTGAATCAGACCTTTGGTCCATCAAAGTCAGTATTGTCTCTTCAGAGTGGCAGCGGCTCTCCAGGGTCTCCAGCTGAGGTTTTTCACACCTATTTGCCTGGACCCTTTTTTGGAGATGCCGGGGATTGAACCTGGGACCTTCTGCTTCCCAAGCAGGTGCTCTACCACTGAGCCACCGTCCCTCCCCAAGAAGAAGAAGACTGCAGATTTATGCCCCTCTTTTCTTTTCTTCATAGGGCTATCGTCCCCAATGATGGGAAGTCTCCGTGCTTGGATAATTCCCCCAACGAATTTGCCAGCTATTTTTTTTTTTTTAGTGTGTTTCGAGATCGCACAACGCAACCTGGCCTTTATCAAAAACAGTCATTTAGTCTTAATAACATTCATTCACTGTTTCTCACACCCGAATAACTTTGAGATTTGACTGCTCTGGCCAATAGCTGGCAAATGCGTTGGGGGAATTATCCAAGCACGGAGACATTCCATCGTTGGTCATATTCACAACCTTAAAAGTTCTTGCTTGCCTTCTGGAGTCTTTTGGTAACACAAGTTGTGCGTGTGATAACTGATTTGTTGTTGTTCAGTCACACAGTCAATTTTGACTCTTTGCGACCCCGTGGACCCAGTCACGCCAGGCCCTCCTGTATTCCACCATCCTTCGAAGTCTGCTCAAATTTGTGCAAGTTACATCAGTAACGCTGTCCAGCCATCTCATCTTTTGCCGTCCCCTTCTTCTTTTGCCTTCTGTCTTTCCCAGCATCAGGGTCTTCTCCAGGGAATGCTCCCTTCTCATTGGGTGGCCAAAGTACTTGAGCTTCAGCTTCAGCATCTGACCTTCCAGGGAACAGTCTGGGTTGATTTTCCTTAGGACTGACTGATTGGATCTTCTTGCAGTCCAAGGGTCTCTCAAGATTCTTCTCCAGCACTACAGCTCAAAAGCATCTATTCTTCTGCGCTCGGCCTTCCTTATGGTCCAGCTCTCACAGCCATACATCACTACTGGGAATACCATCGCTTTGACTATATGGACTTTTGTTGGCAGGGTGATGTCTCTACTTTTTATTATACTGCCCAGGTTCACCACAGCTGTCCTCCCAAAGAGCAAACGTCTTTTAATTTCATGGCTACAGTCACCATCTGCAGTGATCTTGGATCCCAGAAATGTGAACGCCATAAATGTATTCAACTACTAATTACTACAAAGTTGTTTTTGTGGTTTCTTTGTATAATACTGCTAGCTGGAATAATGGCTGGGTAAAGTTTCTAACATGCTTTCAGAATGAGATAGAGTTCCCAACCTCCAGGTAGTTAGTAAATAACTAACCACTAAGAGACATTATACATTTTAAACAACAAGACAGTATAATGTAGAGGTCAGTGGAGTTCTTGCACATAGAACTTCAAATAAACCATTTCCTGGAAATCTAACAGACATGTTTTGAACCTTGTTGGTCTTCTATGAATATATTGAAGATTGGGTTCCAGTGATAAATAAGCCCCCGAACTGAAGAAAGATGGATGAAACTTCTTGATATCAAGAACAGACGTCTTTGGAAGGGCTTCCTTTAGTTCTATGAACTAAATACCGGAATATTGCTACTCCTTTGTGATTGGAAAGACTGTTTCTGAACTGTCTTCTGTGAATATCTTTTTGCTACATGCTTTTGTCTATTTGAAGTTCTATGCGCAAGCTTGGTCAGAACACCAGCGACCTCTACATTACACTGTCTTCTCGTTTAAAATTTATGGTGTCTCTTGGCAGTTTTTTTTTTAATTTACACAGCTGTACGCTAAGATCCTATCGTTTCGCAGCTTCCAGGTAATGGCTGGAGGTCTCCTGGAATTACAACAGGTCTGCACAGGCAACAGAGCATTTCCTCTTTAGAAAAGGGCTACTTTGGAAGGTGGACTGCATGACATTCTACCCTGCTGAGGTTCCCAATTCTCCCCAAGCTGTGCCCCCAAGATCTCCAAGTCTTTCCCAACCCAGACCTGGAAACCCTAGAATGAGAAGTGTCATGGCTTTGAAGAGCAGCCCTGGCCCAGCAAGCTCTGACTGTGGGGACTCTTCAATAGCCAGAATCCAGACTTATCCGGGCTGTCGTTTGCAGAGCCGCAGGGAGGGTGAAGACGGAGGGCGGCCATTGCTGCTTCTCTACAGGGGGAGTGGAGGAGGCGGGCCAGGGGCACAGCGTGGGAAGCTGGGTGCCCACCCAGTCCCTCTCAGACCTATGGGGTCTCTTTGGGGGACGGCAGAGGGTGGGGGGTGCCTGCAATTATTTAGGGTGCCGAGCCGTTACCGCCCTCCCTTTTTGGACTCCTGGTCACTTGGCCCGCCCAGCCCTTTATTTAAGGGTTTTTAAGGTTGTGTTCAGTTATCACCTTTAAAGCCCTATATGGCCAAGGACCTGCCTACCTAAAGGACCGCCTCTCCCCATATGTGCCCCAGAGAGCACTGAGGTCTAGTTCTCAGAACTTACTAACAATCCCTGGGCCAAGAGAAGTTAGGTTGAAGGCTACTAGGGAGCAGGCCTTCTCGGTGATAGCCCCTCGTTGGTGGAACGACCTTCCAGAGATGGTGCGAGCCCTGCGGGACCTGAACCAATTCCGCAGGGCTTGCAAAACATTTCTTTTCCAGCTGGCTTTCGAGATAGAACCTGATTAACTTAACAAGCGGACACCTAGCCATCTTGTGTACATTACGATTACAGCATTTTAGCACCTATTTTATATGTTTTACCTATTTTAAATAACTTATTTGTAATTGATATTTAAATTGTTATGTTATTTTATGTGAATCATGGGACTCCCATGTCTGTTAGCCGCCCTGAGCCCGCCTGGCGGGGAGGGCGGGATATAAAAATAAAATATTATTATTATTATTATTATTATTATTATTATTATTATTATTATTATTATTATTATTATGTTTCGTATGTTCCTTCCCGTCACAACTTGGCGGTATCAGCATAGGGCTGGATCCATTCTCAAGAAAAGCAGCCTGCGTGCTCATTTCCTGAGTGTGGGGATCCCAATAGGGGATCTTGGCGTGAGGGGCAGCTGAGGTGTCCAGCCTGGGGGCATGTCTGGGGATCACCCTCAAGCTAAGTTGGCAGGGGAGACCACCTCCGGGCTTCCGCCCTAGTGGGATCCAAAACCTGCCACCCCAAAGCTCCCAGCTGATCATCGACTGTCAGGAGGTGCAGTCGATGGACATGATCCTTACCCCACGCTGTGCCAAGGCTTCTTATGGCTGTAACAAGTAAGAACATAAGAGAAGCCATGTTGGATCAGGCCAATGGCCCATCCAGTCCAGCACTCTGTGTCACATAAGAACATGAGAGAAGCCATGTTGGATCAGGCCAATGGCCCATCCAGTCCAACACTCTGTGTCACACAGTATATATACACACACACACACACTGTGGCTAATAGCTACTGATGGACCTCTGCTCCATATTTTTATCTAAACCCCTCTTGAAGGTGGCCATGCTTGTGACCGCCACCACCTCCTGTGGCAGTGAAAGTTGTGGACAATTTTAAAAGTTGTGGACAATTTTATTTAGGGTTGGCGAGTCCAATTCATGAAATATCTGGGGACTTTGGGGGCAGAGCCAGGAGACTTGGGGGGTGGAGCCAGGAGACATTGGGTGTGGAGCCAAGAGCAAGGGTGAGACGAGCATAATTGAACTCCAAAGGGAGTTCAGGCCATCACATTTCAAGGGACCGCACACCTTTTAAATGCCTTCCTTCCACAGGAAATAATGGAGAGGGGCAACTTCTTTGGGGGCTCATAGAATTGGACCCCCTGGTCCAATCTTTTTGAAACTTAGGGAGTATATTGGAGAGAGCCACTGAATGCTATACTGAAAATCTGGTGCCTCTACTTCAAAAAACAGGCCCCCCAGAGCTCCAGATACCAGCAGATCAATTCTCCATTATTTTTTAATGGGAATAAGCCTCCTTAGGGAATCATGAGTTCCCAGCAGACATTTCCCTCCCCTCCCCCTGCTTTCTGATGACCCTGAAGCGGGGGGAGGGCCTCCAAACCGGGAAATCCCCTGCCCCCACCTGGGGGTTAAAAAAATCAAAGGTACATAACCCACCGTGAAAACCAGCTTCTAATATTAAATTATACAAGGTCAACAAAAAATAAACACAAATTCCACCATCATAAATTACAAAACAACCATAACTTTTAGTCTTTAATAGAAAAGGAAGCCTTAGCACCAAGAGTCTTTCTTTTCATCCTATGGTAAAACTTCCCATCTCATTCCATGAAATCCTGGCGTAGTACTCCAGATGTTTAATGTCTGTCCACAGATGCAGCCAATAATCCAAGTGTCCAAGGACAAGGCCTTGTTTCGCGCGAGCTTCTTCAAGCCGCAGTGAGCCTCTTCAAGCTGCAGCAATCCTCTTAGCAATTTCTCTTAAGCGTTAGGCCAAGCAGCCAGCATATTTGAAAGAACACCTACAACCCGGAGGTTGGCAACCCTAATTTTATTCCACTTTTCTGAAAATGCTGTGCTCTGTGTGCTATTTCAACTCAGTTGTGTATATTAAACTAGACTATGTAGTCACTGCAAAGGGGCCTGCAAAACCATTCTCTTCAAGCTGACTTTGAACTAACGGAGTGCCTACAGCGCAGGTGGAATGCCGTCACACTGAAACATGGAATAATACTTAGATCTTAGCGCCAAACGATACGTCATGCGGATTTTAATTCTG
The DNA here is from genome assembly GCF_032191835.1 of Heteronotia binoei. NCBI lineage: Eukaryota > Metazoa > Chordata > Lepidosauria > Squamata > Gekkonidae > Heteronotia > Heteronotia binoei. The sequence continues at coordinate 7,163,445 of NC_083229.1, forward strand.
AACGTATAATTTTATTGAATGGGTTATTTTATAGCTGGCATATTTTACTGCTTTCCTATTTTACGATTGTGGATTTCTATGTTGTGAGCCGCCCTGAGCCTGCTCCGGTGCGGAGGGCGGGATATAAAGAAAAGAAAAGAAAAGAAAAGAAAAGAAAAGAAACATTAGGCCTTGGAGCTGTAAAAGGGAAAGGTCGTCCCCTGTGCAAGCACCAGTCGTTTTCGACTCTGGGGTGACGTTGCTTTCACAAGGTTTTCACGGCAGACTTTTTACAGAGTGGTTTGCTCTCGCCTAGAAATGGCCCCGTGGCGCAGAGTGGTAAAGCAGCAGTGCTGCAGTACCGTGGTCTGAACTCTGTGCTCACGACCTGAGTTCGAATCCTGCGGAAGCTGGATTCAGGTAGCCAGCCCAAGGTTGACTCAGGCTTCCATCCTTCCAAGGTCGGTAAAATGAGTCCCCAGCTTGCTGGGGGAAAAGTGTGAAAGACCGGGGAAGGCAATGGCAAAACTACCCCGTAAAAAGCCTGCCGTGAAAACGTTGTGAAAGCAACGTCACCCCAGAGTCGGAAACGACTGGTGCTTGCACAGGGGACCTTTCCTTTTGAAGAGTCCCGTGGTGCAGAGTGGTAAAGCTGCAGTACTGCGGTCTGAACTCTCTGCTGATGACCTGAGTTCAATTCCGGCAGAAGCTAGACGGCCCAAGGTTGATTCAGCCTTCCATCCTTCCGAGATCGGTCAAAGGAGTCCCCAGCTTGCTGGGGGGAAAGTGTAGATGACTGGGGAAGGCAATGGCAAACCACCCCGTAAAAAGTCTGCTGTGAAAACGTTGTGAAAGCAACGTCAACCCAGAGTCGGAAACGACTGGTGCTTGCACAGGGGACCTTTCCTTTCCTTGCCCTTCCCTTCCCCAGTCATCTACGCTTCCTTTCCTGCCCCCCCCCAGCAAGCTGGGGACTCATTTTACTGACCCCAGTAAAATCAAATCCTAATTTCAAAAGTCTCATAGCATGTCTGAGAAGGGGGAGGGGACATGGCGGCAGGGAGTTAAAAGAAAAGAAAGAAAGGCTCCAGAGGAGACGTATGCTTTTGAGGGAAAAAAAATATATATATTAATCTAAAATAAAGCAGGATGATAAAAAAAAAAAAAAAACGACTTTCATTCTCACCCTCGGCAAGATGAGAGGCACAAGGAGAATTTTTAATTCAAACCCCTCCCCCCATCATCTCTGCCTGGCCAGCCTACCTGCCTGACTAACCTATAGTATCAATTTATATGCTAATGGTCCATGGTTTTAGAATTCACGGTTCGATCCTGCCAACGCTCTGTTGCGCGAGGCAAAACACGCTTCACCTGCAAAGGGAGTGGGGGGACGGCGATGGTAGAGCCGAGGCGCAGGGAAGCAAAAGGCATCAAATCCCAAATAATTGGATCATTGATGGAGTTCATCCCAGCAGATTAAGCCCCTCACCTGTTTGATGGGAGCGCTCTGAAAAGTGTTTTGTAATTAGTTAAGCTTGGGAGGGGAGGAGAGGCGGAAAAGACGGGGGGGGGGCAGTTTGCAAAAAAAAAAAAATGCATACACCTTTTTCTTTTCTTCACTTTGTATTCTCTTGGAAAGAATCCGCTCTTCAGGCTGAGCCTCTAGAAAACAAACACCAGGCTTCTTGGGAGAGAGGAAAATGTCTTTGCAATGGAGAAAACTGATCGCATGGACACAAGAAGAAGAAGACGATATTGGATTTATATCCCACCTTCCACTCCGAAGAGTCTCACAATCTCCTTTATCTTCCCGCCCACAATAGACACTCTGTGAGATGGGTGGGGCTGAGAGGGCTCTCCCAGAAGCTGCCCTTTCAAGGACAGAGTCTCAGAGCAGCTCACAATCTCCTTTCCCTTCCTCCCCCACAACAGACAACCTGTGAGGTGGCTGGGGCTGAGAGGGCTCTCACAGCAGCTGCCCTTTCAAGGACATCCTCTGCCAGAGCTATGACTGACCCAAGATCGGATCAGCATGTTTTTGAGGGGGGGCAAAATAAAAAAAAAATGATGTCCCCTTATGAGCCATTCTATCTTATGGTCCCATAGAATACAATGGACTGTGAGGAAAAGCCCCCTACTTTTCATACATATGGACATTGTGATCACCAGTATGGTTGCCAGGGTGCCTGGAGTTTTGACTCTCACACATCTGCTCTAAGAAGTGGACTTTGCTTACAGTTTCTAAGGCTTATGTGGATACTATAAGCCTCAGCTTTGCAGCAGCATTCTACATCTCTGAAGGGTGTTAGCCAGAACTACAGACATGCTCCAGCTGCTCCTTGTGTGCCCAGTCTTGGCCGCTGCAGTGGAAGAAGCCAGGCCACCATGTTTCCAGCCTGTCTCCATGAACCAAAGGCTTAACACCACCAGAATCCATCTTGCTTTCCTGATCCAAGCATACCCTGCCAGGCTGGACTCATTCCTTCTTAGTGGGAAAGTCACACGTACACACCCTGAGCCTGCAAGCAACCCATTTGCCCCATGAATGGATTAATAGCTCAACTGTTAGTCCTGATTGTCTGGAAATACCCTAGACAATGGATCCTGCCAGGAAGAAGATCTCTCTCGGCTTGGCTTCGCGAACGAAGATTTAAGAAGGGTGCAATAGCCCACGTTTGCTGCAGGCTCGCTGGTGGCTGACAAGACCAATGTGGGACAGGCAGGTCCAGCCACAGCAGCTGCAGGGAAAAGTCTGATTTAGGGTTGGTCCTGTAGCAGTGCGATTCTTCCTCACAGGAAGAAGATAAGGAAGAGGAAAACCATCTCCTGTCTCAACCAAGTCTTTTGTCTAACCCGGGTGATACCTAGGCCAGTATTTGATTCCCTATTGTCACCTTCCCAGATAATCCCATTTAAACCTTAAGTATCCAGCCATTCCCATTTCTCACCCCAGTCTAATACCTTGGAGCCGCCTCAGGCAATATTGCAGCTTGGAAACTTCCAGGTTCACCAGACTAAGGTGTAGTTCATTGGTCAAAGCTGGCATCCAATTAAGAGTTACCAAGGAACTCACCATTGGCTCTGCTAATGTCCAGCCTCCTTCGTCATCACAGAGCCTCCCCCTGCTCCTCCCCAAGACCTCCCAGCCCCTGAGGGTCTAAGGAAGTCTATTTAACCTCTGACCCAACTCCACTCATGTGTGCATCTAACAGTATCCCAGTTCCGCTGTCTAGATCCATCCCCAATTCTGGCCACAGTTTTGGGTCCATTTCCCCTGTCCTCTTAAGTCGCCATTGGAACCTTCCTGGAAGACTACGATGGTAAATATCGCCCTGTCTGTTTACCCATATATGTTCCCCTATCAATCTATCTGTATTTCCTTAGACCTGTGTGAATGTGTGATTGTTTTGTATTTTTACCTTGTATGAAAGAACTATTATTCTAAATAAATTGCAATTGGTTTTTATTAAATTAGAGTCCTTTTATTGAGCATTTACCTTCTGGATGATTGAGCCTGGTATACATTTGGTAAAAAGATTCCTATTAAGCCAGGTGTCCACCTAACTAATTCCCCAACCTCGTTTTGAGGGCATTTGGCTAAACAGGACGCCATACCCAATTTGGCACCCCCTCTCAGTCGGCGCCCTGGGCAAGCACCCACCTCTGCCCCCCTCCTAGATCCTGCCCTGGGCTGACCCAAGGTCAATCCAGCAGGTGCAAGTGGAGGAGTGGGGAATCAAACCTGGTTCTCCCAGATAAGAGTCTCCACACTTAACCACTACACCAAACTGGCTCTGATGAAGAAGAGGACGATGACGACTGCAGATTTATGCTCCACCCTTCTCTCTAAATCAGAGACTCAGAGAGGCTTACAGTCTCCTATACCTTCTCCCTCCACAACAGACACCCTGTGAGGTGGGTAGGGCTGAGAGACCTCTCGCAGCAGCTGCCCTTTCAAGGACAACTCTGCCAGAGCTATGGCTGACCCAAGGCCATTCCAGGAGCTACAAGTGGAGGAGTGGGGAACCGAACCCGGTTCTTCCTGATAAGAGTCCGCACGCATAACCACTACACGAAACTGGCTGCATCACACAACGGGTCCATCAAAGCCAGTATTGTCCACTCAGACTGATGGCAGCTCTCCAGGGTCTCAAGCAGAAATCTTTCCCATCCCCTCCTGCCTGGTCCTTTCAATAGGAGATGCCAGGGATTGAACCTGGGACCTTCTGCGTGCCAAGCAGATGCTCTGCCTTCTCGCCCCTTGCCACAGGAGAAGATAGATGGAGAGAGAGGGGGAGGTGGAAAGAAAGCAACTTTACATGCATTCTCCAGACTAAGCAACAGGAGGATGGGGCTTTGAGAGCCACACAATATGTCTGAAAGAGCCACAGTTTGGCCACACCTGTTGTAGCCCTTTCTTACACACCCGGGGAAATGCTGATCACTACAATAGGGTCAAGAAGCATTTTTTACCAGGCTACTTTGGTCAGGGATTCTGGAAGAGTTTTTTGCCATGTTCCAGGCATGGAGCAGAGGTCACTGGGTGACCCCAATTCCTCAGGGCTTGTAAAACCCAGCTTTTCAAACAAGCCTACAACAACTAGGGGAGAAATCTGCCACTCTTATTCTGCAGGGTGACTCCACCAGTTTGGTGTAGTGGTGAAGTTTGCGGACTCTTATCTGGAAGAACCGGGTTTGATTCTCCACTCCTCCACTTGCACCTGCTGCAATGGCCTTGGGTCAGCCAGAGCTCTCTTATCTGGAAGAACCGGGTTTGATTCCCCACTCCTCCACTTGCACCTGCTGCAATGGCCTTGGGTCAGCCATAGCTCTGGCAGAGGTTGTCCCGGAAAGGGCAGCTGCTGTGAGAGCCTTCTCCAGCCCCACCCACCTCACAGGGTGTCTGTTGTGGGGGAGGAAGGTAAAGGAGATTGTGAGCCACTCTGAGACATTTCAGAGTGGAGGGCGGGATATAAATCCAATATCTTCATCTACCTCACAGGGTGTCTGTTGTGGGGGAGGAAGGGAAAGGAGATTGGGAGCTGCTCTGAGACTCTTCGGAGTGGAGGGCGGGATATAAATCCGGTATCTTCATCTACCTCACAGGGTGTCTGTTGTGGGGGGGAGAAAGGTAAAGGAGCTTGTGAGCCGCTCTGAGGCTCTTTGGAGTGGAGGACGGGATATAAATCCAATATCTTCATCTACCTCACAGGGTGTCTGTTGTGGGGGGGGGGAAGGTAAAGGAGATTGTGAGCTGCTCTGAGACTCTTCGGAGTGGAGGGCGGGATATAAATCCAATATCTTCATCTACCTCACAGGGTGTCTGATGTGGGAGAGGAAGGTAAAGGAGGTTGTGAGCTGCTCTGAGACTTTTCGGAGTGGAGGGCGGGATATAAATCCAATATCTCCATCTACCTCACAGGGTGTCTGATGTGGGAGAGGAAGGTAAAGGAGGTTGTGAGCTGCTCTCTTCAGAGTGGAGGGCGGGATATAAATCCAATATCATCTTCTTCACCAGAAAGACCACCAACAGATAAATGGAAAGCCTAGTACGATCTGAGCCACCTAAGCTTTTAATATGTTGTAAAGCACCGATATTTTGTTTGAAAATGTTTCAAATTCTAAATTATTATGTCGTATCGTTTTATATCGGAAACGGAGATGTTGGTTTTATTTTGATCGTTAGCCTCCCTGAGTCCATTTGGAATGGGCGGGATATAAATGGAAAGTAAGTAAGTAAATAAATAAATAAATAAATAGGTGCAGCTGCATAAAAATCCCTGGATGAGCTTCAGCACCTATTTTTTCTACAAAATGACCTCTGGATGTGCACAAAAGTGTCGGAGAGCATTTTCATGCCACATTTAGCAACGAGGGAAAATCCGGCTTCTTGACATTAGATGGCAAACCAGAGCCAAAAAAAAATGGAGCCACGGATGAAGACGTGGAAGCAGGCATCAGACTGGCAGAGCGATTTATCATTATTATCTGTCCTAATTGCTCCTTGTTACCCAGGGACGTTTCCTTAAGATTCAAAACATGACTTTAAAAACGAACGGCAAAGCGTGGAGACAACCATGTCATCCTCCCGCCACCTCCCCTGGAATCCAATTTTACGTGTTAGAAGAAAAAAGAAAAGGTTATGAAGACATTAAAATATTTGACCGGGATTATGGCCGCTTCTGAGATCTGAATCATCTCCATTTTCCCCTGGAAGCTGGCATTTCAAAATTACATGGTCTTGTATGCAAAGCTGAAGCAATGCGCTAGGAAACTTTGACTGTTCCCTTTGTTTAAGAATGTAAGAACATCAGAAGAGTTCTGCTCGATCAGACCAGTAGTCCATCTAGTCCAGCATCCCATCTTATACAATGGCCAACCAGTTCCTCTGGAGGGCCAAACAAAGAAAACATAAGAGAAGCCATGCTGGATCAGGCCAATGGCCCATCCAGTCCAACACTCTGTGTCACATAAGAACATAAGAGAAGCCATGCTGAATCAGGCCAATGGCCCATCCAGTCCAACACTCTGTGTCACATAAGAGAAGCCATGTTGGATCAGGCCAGTGGCCCCTAGAGTTCAACACTCTGTGTCACATAAGATAAGCCATGATGGATCAGGCCAATGGCCCCTCCAGTCCAACACTCTGTGTCACATAAGAGAAGCCATGTTGGATCAGGCCAATGGTCCATCCAGTCCAACACTCTGTGTCACATAAGAAGATAAGAGAAGCCATGCTGGATCAGGTCAATGGACCATCCAGTCCAACACTCTGTCACACAGTGCGGAAAAAAGGAAAGAAAGAAAAACAGGCGCCAAGAGGGCAGAGGCCGAGGCCTTCCCCTGGTAAGAACATCAGAAAAGCCATGCTGGAGAGTAAAATTGTTGGTGTTTTTAAATGTCTGAACACAAGCAGCCCCGTACAAGGGCTACTTCATTGGAAAAAATGCAGGACCAATCAGAGGCAATAGAGGCCAGAATGATGAAAGGGGTGAGAGAGATGATTGATGAATCGAAAAAAAGAAATTATTGCAGAGATTAGAAAAGACGTGGAAGATCTCAGAAAGGAAACTGAGGAAACATCTAAGAAAGTGCAGGAGGTAGAAGACAAAATGAAAGTATATGATTTCACCTTGTTGAGAGTGCAAGAAAAAGTGACGATCCATGACTGCAAATTGATGGAGACCCAGATACGTCTGAGAGGAGTACCTGAAGGGGAGGATGGTGATTTAAAAGGATATATAATAAAAATAATTGCCGAATTTTTAGATGAAGACCCTGAAGAGACTAAAAACATGCATGATTATATGTATCGAGTGAATTCACTTTTTGCCAAGAAAAATAACTTACCAAGAGCTGTTGTTATAAGATATATGACAAAAGGAAATGGTGGGAAGGATCATGAATAAAAACTTTGAAAAGACATTGATAGTGGGAGGCAGTAAAGTGAGAATCATGGAGCTGCCAAGGCAAGTGATAAACGACAGAACATATAAAAAGTTGATAGAAAAATTGAGAGACAATGGAATGAGGTTTAGATGGATAATACCTGAAGGTTTGAGCTTTGAACTCCAAGGGAAGAGAATCACAATTACAAATGCTCAGGAGCTGCGTAGATTCTTTGAAGAAAATAAAGAATTTGCACCCTGATGGATTACAAATTTTTGTCTTGGAACGTTAATGGACTAAATTCACCACAAAAAAAGAAGGGCAACATTTCATTGGATTAAGAAACAAAACTGTAATATAATTTGTTTGCAAGCAGTGCGTATTAAACAAAAGGATTATAAATGTTTATGGAAGAAAAGCCATGCTGGATCAGACTGGTGAGGGTCCGTCTAGTCCAGCCTCCTGTCTCACACAGTGGCCAACCAGTTCCTCGGGAGGGCCAACAACAGGGCAGAGAGGCTGAGGCCTTCCCCTTATAAGAACATCAGAAGAGCCCTGCTGGATCAGACCAGTGGTCCTTCTAGTCCAGCATCCTGTGTAACACAGTGGCCAACCAGTTCCTCTGGAGGGCCAACAACAGGGCAGAGAGACTGAGGCCTTCCCCTGATGAGAGCATCAGAAGAGCCCTGCTGGATCAGACCAGTGAGGTCCATCTAGTCCAGTCTCCTGTCTCACACAGTGGCTAACCAGTTCCTCGGGAGGGCCAACAACAGGGCAGAGAGGCTGAGGCCTTCCCCTTATAAGAACATCAGAAGAGCCCTGCTGGATCAGACCAGTGGTCCTTCTAGTCCAGCATCCTGTGTAACACAGTGGCCAACCAGTTCCTCTGGAGGGCCAACAACAGGGCAGAGAGACTGAGGCCTTCCCCTGATGAGAGCATCAGAAGAGCCCTGCTGGATCAGACCAGTGGTCCTTCTAGTCCAGCATCCTGCCTCACACAGTGACCAACCAGTTCCTCTGGAAGGCCAGCAACAGGGCATAGAGAGTGAAGCCTTCCCCTGATAAAAACAATAGAAAAGCCCTGCTGGATCAGACCAGTGGTCCATCTTGTTCAGCATCCTGTCTTACATAGAGGCCAACCAGATCCTATGGAGGGCCAACATCAAGGCAGAGGCCAAAGCCTTCCGCTGATATGAGCATCAGAAGAGCTCTACTGGATCAGACCTGTGGTCCATCTAGTCCAGCATCCTGTCGTTGTTGGGAGAATGTGTCACATAAGAAGAGAGCCAATTTGGTGTAGTGGTTAAGTGCGCGGACTCTTATCTGGGAGAACCGGGTTTGATTCCCCATTCCTCCACTTGCAGCTGGTGGAATGGCCTTGGATCAGCCAGAGCTCTGGCAGAGCTGTCCTTGAAAGGGCAGCTTCTGGGAGAGCTCTCTCAGCCCCACCCACCTCACAGGGTGTCTTTTGTGGGAGATTGTAAGCTGCTCTGAGTCTCTGGTTCAGAGAGAAGGGTGGGGTATAAATCTGCAATTCTTCTTCTTCTTAATGCTGCCATGCATTTGATCACATCATCTTAGTTTGGGATATTTAATCACTGGACATCTGCATTAGTACCACAGTGGAGGGTGTGGGGGGAGATAAAGATAAGCACCAAAAAGATAAAGCAAACGGAAGCTTCAATAGGCTTGTGGTTCCCGCCCGGAGAAATGCTGCTAATTATGCTAAACTTGAGGAAGACAAGAACTCCATGTAGAGCCAATTGCCGAATCCATAATGGAACAGAGCACGGAAAACCCACTCGTCCCTATTCAGTGATGTGGAACTGGAGTTACTCTACCATATAATTTCTCCTGAACTGATGTTCTCAGTGAAGAGAAATTGGGGTGGGGGGGGGGTTGTGCTCTGCGACATCGACTGAGAAATGGTGATGGTCTGGAAAGCAGTTCAAAAAGTCATGCCTCTTTTAAAAGAAATCGTGCCTTGAGCTGTTTCCACTCATATTCCTATATTAATAGAAGCAATCCTGGCTCACTTTTTTAAAAAAACGGTGTAATCCAATTAAGCCTTTGACCTAGATGGCCCAGGCTAGTTTGATCTCATCAGATCTTGGAAGCTAAGCAGAAACGGCCCTAGTTTGTACTGGTATAGGACAGGGGTGGCCACTGGTAGCTCTCCAGATGTTTTTTGCCTACAGCTCCCATCAGCCCCAGGCAGCATGGCCAATGGCTGAGGCTGATGGGAGTTGTAGGCAAAAAGCAACTGTAGAGCTACCGTTGCCCACCCCTGGTATAGGAGGCTAGCCAGGTTTTTTTTTTCCTTTTGGTAGAAAAAGCCTAACAGGAACTCATTTGCATGTTAGGCCACACCCCTGGCATCACCATTGTTTCTTTTGCGTATTAGGCCACACCTCCCGATGCCAACACAGCCGGAACTGCATTCTTGTGTGTTCCTGCTCAAAACAAAATAAAACAGAAAACTCTGGAAACTAGTGTTCCCTCTAAGCTGATTTAGTGTGAGCTAACTCACAGTTTTTTAGCCTTAGGGTTGCCAAGTCCAATTCAAGAAATATCTGGGGACTTTGGGGGTGGAGCCAGGAGACATTGGGACGGAGCCAGAAATAAGGGTGTGACAAGCATAATTGAACTCCAAGGGAGTTCTGGCCATCACATTTAAAGGGAGAGCACACCTTTTTAAATGTCTTCCTTCCATAGGAAATAATGAAGGATAGGAGCACCATAGAATTGGGGCTCATAGAATTGGACCTGAGTAATAGGAAGCAGAGAGTGAGTATAAATGGGCAGTCTTCGCAGTGGAGGACGGTAAGCAGTGGGGTGCCGCAGGGCTCGGTACTGGGTCCCATGCTTTTTAACTTGTTCATAAATGATTTAGAGTTCGGAGTGAGCAGTGAAGTGGCCAAGTTTGCGGATGACACTAAATTGTTCAGGGTGGTGAGAACCAGAGAGGATTGTGAGGAACTCCAAAAGGATCTGTTGAGGCTGGGTGAATGGGCGTCAACGTGGCAGATGCGGTTCAATGTGGCCAAGTGCAAAGTAATGCACATTGGGGCTAAGAATCCCAGCTACAAATACAAGTTGATGGGGTGTGAACTGGCAGAGACTGATCAAGAGAGAGATCTTGGGGTCATGATAGATAACTCACTGAAAGTGTCAAGACAGTGTGCGTTTGCAATAAAAAAGGCCAATGCCATGCTGGGAATTATTAGGAAGGGAATTGAAAACAAATCAGCCAGTATCATAATGCCCCTGTATAAATCGATGGTGCGGTCTCATTTGGAGTACTGTGTGCAGTTCTGGTCGCCGCACCTCAAAAAGGATATTATAGCTTTAGAGAAGGTGCAGAGAAGGGCAACTAGAATGATTAAAGGGCTGGAGCACTTTCCCTATGAAGAAAGGTTGAAACGCTTGGGACTCTTTAGCTTGGAGAAACGTCGACTGCGGGGTGACATGATAGAGGTTTACAAGATAATGCATGGAATGGAGAAAGTAGAGAAAGAAGTACTTTTCTCCCTTTCTCACAATACAAGAACTCGTGGGCATTCGATGAAATTGCTGAGCAGACAGGTTAAGACGGATAAAAGGAAGTACTTCTTCACCCAAAGGGTGATTAACATGTGGAATTCACTGCCACAGGAGGTGGTGGCGGCCACAAGTATAGCCACCTTCAAGAGGGGTTTAGATAAAAATATGGAGCACAGGTCCATCAGTGGCTATTAGCCACAGTGTATGTGTGTATATAACATTTTTTGCCACTGTGTGACACAGAGTGTTGGACTTGATGGGCCGTTGGCCTGATCCAACATGGCTTCTCTTATGTTCTTATGTTCTTATGACCCTATGGTCCAATCGTTTTGAAGCTTGAGGGAACTTTGGGGAGAGCGACTAGATACTATCCTGAAAATCTGGTGCCTTTACCTCAAAAAAACAGCTTCCCCAGAGCCCCGAAAACCTCCAGATCAATTCCCCATTATACCCTATGAGAATCGATCTCCACATAGGGAATAATGAAGTGCTCAGCAGACTTTTCCCTCCCCCCCCCCGGTTTCTGGCGACTTTGAAGCAAGGGATTGGCCTCTCTACTCACGAGTTGGGGCCAACTTCTTCCAAGTAACACAGACACCCCATCCCAAGAGGAAGCCTTTCAATCGGAGACTGAAGCCTCCAGAGATGGAAAGGCACATGGTCCTCTGGGGGCGGGGCTTCCCCCGTCGGCCAGCTGGCTGGGGGTGAGAAGGAGCCTGGGAAAGTGGAAGAACCCCCGCTGGGACCTGGGGATTGGCAAGCCTATCATGAAATTGGTACCATAGAGTTTTTACTGCGAGTCCTAGAGCGTCCCCTATGTGATGTCCCTGGTGTAGGGTTGCCAAGTCCAGTTCAAGAAATATCTGGGGACTTTGGGGGTGGAGCCAGGAGACTTTGGGGGTGGAGCCAGGAGACATTGGGGGTGGAGCCAGAAACAAGGGTGTGACAAGCATAATTGAACTCCAAGGGAGTTCTGGCCATCACATTTAAAGGGACAGCACACTTTTTTTAAATGCCCTCCTTCCATAGGAAATAATGAAGTATAGGGGTACCTTCTTTTGGGGCTCATATCATTGGACCCCCTGGTCCAATCGTTTTGAAACTTGGGGGGTATTTTGGGGAGAGGCACTAGATGCTATACTGAAAATTTGGTGTCTCTACCTCAAAAAACAGCCCCCCCAGAGCCCCTGATACCCACAGATTAATTCCCTATGGGAATAATAGATGGGGGCGGGGCTTCCCCCTCCGGCCAGCTGGCTGGGGGCGGGGCTTCCCCCTCCGGCCAGCTGGCTCGGGGCGGGGCTTCCCCCTCCGGCCAGCTGGCTGGGGGCGGGGGGGAAGCCTGTAAAAGCAGGGGATCCCCCGCTGGGACCTGGGGATTGGGAAGCCTACCCTGGTGCAATAATATCACTTCTGGGTGATGTCATTGCTGTTTGGGGGCTGGGATCCCCCCAGTGGCCTGCTCCCTGCCAGTGGGTGTGGGGCCCTCCAGACTGGGGGATCCTCTGCCCTCAGAAGGAGCTGGGCAGCCGCATGCAGCTGACTCCACTTCCTATAGCAGCCATTTTGTGTCAGCCATTTTGTGACTGCATCCCCATTTCAAATTCAATAGGCAACTGGAATTGTCAAAATGGACACCTCCACCCTTGATATGATGGGGTCTCGAGTATGCTGAGAGGATCACTGGACCAGGCCCTAGAGTCGCTGACCTTCAGGTGGGGCCTGGAGATCTCCCATGGAGAACATCACTGCTTCAGAGGGTGGACTGTATGGTAGGGTTGCCAAGTCCAACTCAAGAAATATCTGGGGACTTTGGGGGTGGAGCCAGGAGACTTTGGGGGTGGAGCCAGGAGACTTTGGGAGTGGAGCCAGGAGACTTTGGGGGTGGACCAAGGAGCAAGGGTGTGACAAGCATGATTGAACTCCAAAGGGAGTCCTGGCCATCACATTGAAAGGGACCACATGCCTTTTTAAAGGCCTTCCTTCCATAGGAAATCATGAAGGCTGGGGGCACCTTCTTTGGTGGTTCATAGAATTGGATCCCCTGGCCCAATCTTTTTGAAACTTGGGGGGCATTTTGGGGAGTGGTACTGGATGCTATGCTGAAAATCCGGTGCCTCTACCTCAAAAAACAGCCCCTCCAGAGCCCCAGGTATCCATGGATCTATTCTCCATTATTTCCAATGGGAATAAGTCTCTGCAGGGAATAATGGAGTGTCCAGTAGCCATTTTCCTACCTCCCCCCTGCTTTCTGATGGCCATGAAGGGGGGGGAGGGCCTCCAAACCAGGAGATCCCCTACCTCCACCTGGGGATTGGCAACCCTACTGACATCCATGGAAGTCCCTCCCCTCCTTACCCCACCCCAAATCTCTAGGCATTTCCCAACACAGCATTGGTAGCCCTGGTTATTACACAAAGACTTATGCGTGATTCATCTGGAGCCTTTAATTCTAACACGGGAAGGCTGGATTGGGGGTGCTGGGTAAGCAATTCGATGGTGCTACCCTAATGTCTCAGCCCAGGGCTTTTTTTTGTAGCAGGAACTCCTTTGCCTATTAGGCCACACCCCTCTGATGTAGCCAATCCTCCTGGAGATTACAGTAGGCCCTGCACCAAGAGCCCTGTAAGCTCTTGGAGGATTGGCTACATCTAGGGTTGCCAAGTCCAATTCTAGAAATATCTGGGGACTTAGGGGGTGGAGTCAGGAGACCTTGGGGGGTGGAGCCAGGAGACACTGGGGGTGGAGCCAGAAGCAAGGTTGTTCTTAATCGGTCTCCATGGGGAAGAATGGAGTGGCCAGCAACATTTCCCTCCCCTCCCCCAGCTTTCTGGTGACCCTGAAGCAGGGGGAGGGCCTCCAAACCTGGGAATCCCCTGCCCCCACCCCGGCAGCAGCGACTCTCTTCTTGGGCCTTTGCTCACCCGCCGGCTCGTCGTGGGGTGGTGATGCAGCAGGAGCCGTCGTCGCCTGCTGAGTGGCTGCGGGCGCCAAGGTAGCGAGCGCGGCCAGCAGCAACGGAGCTCACTTTTCTTTCATTTGTTTGCCTGCCTTAGTTAGCTTTGATGTTTCTGCTGCCGCAGAAGAGGCCCACAAGCTCGCTTCCCTCCTTCCTCAGCTCAACATTAGGAAGGATTTCCTGAAAGTTAACAGCGGTTCCTCAGTGGAACAGGCTTCCTCGGGAGGTGGTGGGCTCTCCTTCCCTGGAGGTTCTTCAACAGAGGCTAGATGGCCATCTGACAGCAATGAAGATCCTGTGAATTTAGGGGGAAGGGTTTGTGAGTTTCCTGCATTGTGCAGGGGGCTGGACTAGATGACCGTAGAGGTCCCTTCCAACTCTGATTCTGATTCCTCAGTGGAACAGGCTTCCTCCGGAGGTGGTGGGCTCTCCTTCCTTGGACGTTTTTAAACAGAGGCTAGATGGCCATCTGACAGCAATGAAGATCCTGTGAATTTAGGGGGAATTTGTGAGTTTCCTGCATTGTGCAGGGGGTTGGACTAGATGACCCTGGAGGTCCCTTCCAACTCTATGATTCTAAGATCCCTCCTTCCGCTGTCTCGTCCTCATCGGGTTGCCAGTCTCCAGGTGGGGACAGGGCATCCCCCGGTTTGGAGGCCCTCCTCCCGCCTCAGGGCCATCATAAAGCGGGGAGGGGGGGAAATGGCCGCTGGGCACTTTATTCCCTATGGAGACCGATTCCCATAGGGTATAATGGAGAACTGATCTGCAGGCATCAGGGGCTCTGGGTGGGGTGGGGGCTGTTGTTTTAAGATGAGGCCCCAAATTTGCCGCATAGCATCTGATGCCGCTCCTGGAAAGACCCTCAAAGTTTCAAAAGGATTGGACCAGGGGGTCCAGTTCTATGAGCCCCCAAAGAAGGTGGCTCCGTCCTTCATTATTTCCAATGGAGGGATGGAGGGAAGGCATTGAAAAGGTGTGCGGTCCCTTTAAATGTGATGGCCAGAACTCCCTTTGGAGTTCAATGATGCTTGTTGTAACCTCGCTCCTGGCTCCACCCCCAGAGTCTCCCGGCTCTACCCCCAAAGTCTCCTGGCTCCACCCCCAAAGCCCCCAGATATTTCTTGAATTGGACTTGGCAACCCTAATATTAGGCCACACACCCCTGATGTAGCCAATCCTCCAAAAGCTTGGAATTCTAGCGAGAGCTCCTTTGCCTATTAGGCCACACACCCCTGATGTAGCCAATCCTCCAAGAGCTTGGAATTCTAGCAAGAGCTCCTTTGCATATTAGGCCATGCCCCCTTATGTAGCTAATCCTTCAAGAGCTTGGAATTCTAGCAAGAGCTCCTTTGCATATTAGGCCACACACCCCTGATGTAGCCAATCCTCCAAGAGCTTGGAATTCTAGCAAGAGCTCCTTTGCATATTAGGCCACACACCCCTGATGTAGCCAATCCTCCAAGAGCTTGGAATTCTAGCAAGAGCTCCTTTGCATATTAGGCCATGCCCCCTTATGTAGCTAATCCTTCAAGAGCTTGGAATTCTAGCAAGAGCTCCTTTGCATATTAGGCCTCACACCCCTGATGTAGCCAATCCTTCAAGAGCTTGGAATTCTAGCAAGAGCTCCTTTGCATATTAGGCCATGCCCCCTTATGTAGCTAATCCTTCAAGAGCTTGGAATTCTAGCAAGAGCTCCTTTGCATATTAGGCCTCACACCCCTGATGTAGCCAATCCTTCAAGAGCTTGGAATTCTAGCAAGAGCTCCTTTGCATATTAGGCCACACACCCCTGATGTAGCCAATCCTCCAAGAGCTTGGAATTCTAGCAAGAGCTCCTTTGCATATTAGGCCTCACACCCCTGATGTAGCCAATCCTCCAAGAGCTTGAAATTCTAGCAAGAGCTCCTTTGCATATTAGGCCATGCCCCCTTATGTAGCTAATCCTTCAAGAGCTTGGAATTCTAGCAAGAGCTCCTTTGCATATTAGGCCACACACCCCTGATGTAGCCAATCCTCCAAGAGCTTGGAATTCTAGCAAGAGCTCCTTTGCATATTAGGCCACACACCCCTGATGTAGCCAATCCTCCAAGAGCTTGCAATTCTAGCAAGAGCTCCTTTGCATATTAGGCCACACACCCCTGATGTAGCCAATCCTCCAAGAGCTTGGAATTCCAGCAAGAGCTCCTTTGCACATTAGGCCACACACCCCTGATGTAGCCAATCCTCCAAGAGCTTGGAATTCCAGCAAGAGCTCCTTTGCATATTAGGCCGCACAGCCCTGATGTAGCCAATCCTCCAATAGCTTGGAATTCTAGCAAGAGCTCCTTTGCATATTAGGCCACACCCCCTGATGTAGCCAATCCTTCAAGAGCTTGGAATTCTAGCAGGAGCTACTTTGCATATTAGGCCACACACATCTTATGTAGCCAATCCTCCAAGAGTTTGGAATTCCACCAAGAGCTCCTTTGCATATTAGGCCGCACAGCCCTGATGTAGCCAATCCTCCAAGAGCTTGGAATTCTAGCAAGAGCTCCTTTGCATATTAGGCCGCACCCCCTGATGTAGCTAATCCTTCAAGACCTTGGAATTCTAGCAGGAGCTCCTTTGCATATTAGGCCACACACCCCTGATGTAGCCAATCCTCCAAGAGCTTGGAATTCTAGCAAGAGCTCCTTTGCATATTAGGCCACACCCCCTGATGTAGCTAATCCTTCAAGAGCCAGTGTGGTGACATCGTTACAGCCTCAGATAAGGATCTGAGAGGCCCAAGTTCAAATCAATCCTCACTTTGCCAAAGAAGACTGTGTGGTGGCCTTGGGGCAGGCTCTTTCTCTAAGCCTAACTTATCTTAGTTTGGTGTAGTGGGTAAGTGCAAAGAACTCTTATCCGGGAGAACCGGGATTGATTCCCCACTCCTCCGCTTGCACCTGCTGATGTGATTTTGGGTCAGTCCCACATTCTCTCAGAGCTCTTCTCTCAACAGCAATTTCTGTCAGAGCTCTCTCAGCCCCACCTCGCTTACAGGGTGTCTGTTGTGGGAGGGGAAGGAAAAGGAGACTGTAAGCCGCTCTGAGAAGTGGTAGTAGTAGAAGATGATGATGATATTAGATTTATACCCCACCCTTCTCTCTGAATCAGAGTCTCAGAGCGGCTCACAATCTCCTTTATCTTCCCGCCCGTAACAGACTCCCTGTGAGGTGGGTGGAGCTGAGAGGGCTCTCACAGCCACTGCCCTTTCAAGGTAGGGTTGCCAAGTCCAATTCAAGAAATTTCTGGGGACTTTGGGGGTGGAACCAGGAGACTTTGGGGTGGAGCCAGGAGACATTAGGGGTGGAGCCGAGATCAAGGCTGTGACAAGCATCATTGAACTCCAAAGGGAGTTCCGGCCATCACATTTACACACATCACACACACCTTTTCAATGCCTTCCTTCCATAGGAAATAATGAAGGATAGGGGCACCTTCTTTTGGGGCTCATAGAATTGGACCCCCTTGTCCAATCGTTTTGAAACTTGGGGGGTACTTTGGGGAGAGGCACTAGATGCTGTACTGAAAATTTGGTGCCTCTACCCCCCAAAACAGCCCCCCCCAGAGCCCCAGATACCCATGGATCAATTCTCCATGATTTTCTATGGGAATAAATCTTCATAGGGAATAACAGAGTTCCGAGCAGACATTTCCCTCCCCTCCCCCTGCTTTCTGACGACCCTGAAGCGGGGGGAGGGCCTCCAAACCGGGGGATCCCCTGCCCCCACCTGGGGATTGGCAACCCTATTTCAAGGACAACCTCTGCCAGAGCTATGGCTGACCCAAGGCCATGCCAGCAGCTGCAAGTGGAGGAGTGGGGAATCAAACCCACTTCTCCCAGATAAGAGTCCACATACTTAACCACTACACCAGACTGGCTCCTTTCAGGTAGACACCTTCAGGTAGTGAAGGGCGGGATATAAATCCAATCTCTTCTCCTCTTCTTTTCATGTGGTTATCAGGTGAGTAAAATGAACAAGAGAAGAATGCTGGAGGTCACTTTTGGGTCCCCACTGGGGAGACAGGCAGGGTATGACATGAACTAAATAATAAGTAACAAATGAAATCTCGGGGAGTTTTATCAAGATAGATAGCCATCTGTCTTGAGCAGTACAGGAGAGCAGTAGAGGAGAGCAGTAGAGGAGAGTCCAGCACCACCTTAGAAACAAACAAAATGTGTGACAGTTTGTAAGTTGCAGCTCACTTCTCCAAATACAGCTAGACCCTGAGTCCATCTGCCCTTATATCTTGGAGAACAGAGAGATTTCAGATGCTGAATGATGTTAGTAAGAAAAGGAGGAGGGGGAACTAGTGTGCAGACACAGAATTGAAAAGCCAAATGGACAGCTGACTATGACCACTAGATAACACTCATGTATCTTAAAAAAAAACATTAAATGGTAATTTATTCTGTACAATAGTCCAATCTCTGTCTTGTTTGGTTTGTGGTCAGAACCAAAATAGTATTACAACAGCACAGTAAAATACAGCTTTCAGTAGTCTCACTCCAATAATTTATAATGCCCAAGAATTTCTATTGTCTACCTTGATGTGCACTTCTGAAAAAAGAGTGGACTGTGCAGAATCTTGAAAATGACATGTTCTCCGGATAAGAAATGTCGCATTTCGAGTGTCTCTTTTTCAAACTCAATGGGCTGGTGATGGGACCCGATCTCAGCAATGTATTCAATACAGGAACCCATTCATTCAGTCATGGAGGACCCATGATCTTCCATGACTGAATGAATGGGTTCCTATACTGAGCACATTGCTGAGACCGGGTCCCATCACCAACCTATTGGGAATGACAGTAGTTGGCAAAGGACAACAGCAGGTGAATGACTATAGTAGGTGTGATTGGATTAGGTGTGATATCCAGAGGGGTAATAGACACAGAGAAAGCAGCACCTTTACCCCTTTGGATATCCCACCTAATCCAGGAATCAAACCTGGGCCCTTCTGCATGCCAAGCAGATGTTCTACAACATAGCCATGGCCCAGGGGTTTCAGTTTGTCCACACGGGATGCTAACTCAACAGCTGAATCACTCCAGTTTGCAATCTAGTTTGTACCTAGAACTGCGCTGAAGGGATTGGGTGGGGAGTCTCCATAGCAAGAGCCACAGTGCCCAGACATCAGGTGTTTGAGAGCCACAAGGCATGTGTGTCAGATGTTTGAGAGAAGGAAGGAAGGAAGGAAGGAAGGAAGGAAGGAAGGAAGGAAGGAAGGAAGGAAGGAAGGAAGGAAGGAAGGAAGGGAGGGAGGGAGGGAGGGAGGGAGGAAGGAAGGAAGGAAGGAAGGAAGGAAGGAAGGAAGGAAGGAAGGAAGGAAGGAAGGAAGGAAGGAAGGAAGGAAGGGAGGAACGAAGGGAGGAAGGGAGGAGGGAAGGGGGAAAGAAGGAGGAAAGAAAGAAAGAAAGAAAGAAAGAAAGAAAGAAAGAAAGAAAGAAAGAAAGAAAGAAAGAAAGAAAGAAAGAAAGAAAGAAAGAAAGATAGGGGGAGGGAGAGCTGGATAGAAAGCAACTTTAAATGTGTTTTCCAAGCTGTCAACTGGCTTGGCTCAGAGAAGTGATTAAAAGATACAAATGCCTTCCACCAGCCAGCCGATGGGCAGTGGGGGCTTTGAGAGCCACACAAAATGTGTGAAAGAGTCACATGTGGCTCCCATGCTGCAGTTTGGCCACCCCTTCTCCATAGCATATAACCCACATCACTGATCCAGGGCCCTTATATCCAAGCTACCATCCTTCCACATGGAAAGCAAGGAAGCTCCCACGTTAGGACATAGTGCTCATTCCAACATTCCTGGGGGCTTCCCTTTTAAACTAGCTCAAAAGGGAATATGCAGAGGGGCTCCAGAGAAAGTCAACCCTACGTCACTTCCAATGTGGTACAGCCAGGGCAGCTCTCTGATGCTCATAATTGCCCAGTTTTTTAGTCCTTTAAAGGGCTTTCCCTACTGAGACTCACTGTAGCATTACATTGAGGCTCAGCAGGAAAAGGGGACAGGAAGGGGAGGGGGACTGGGATTCTGCGTCATGGGAAGCAGAGGCCCCAGTGTGATCATCACTGTAACATAAGAACATAAGATGAGCCCTGCTGAATCAGACCAGTGATGGTTCATGTAGCCCAGCATCCCGTCTCACACAGTAGCCAACCAGTTCCTCTGGAGGGGCCAACAACAGGACACAGAGGTCAAGGCCTTCCCCTGATAAGAACATCAGAAGAGCCCTGCTGGATCAGACCAGTGAGGGTCCCTCCAGTCCAGCATCCTGTTTCACACATTGGCCAACCAGTTCTTCTAGAGGGCAACTGCAGGGCAGAGAGGCCAAGGCCTTCTCCTGAGAAGAACATCAGAAGAGCCCTGCTGAATCAGACGAATGAGGGTTCATTCAACATCCTGTCTCATACAGTAGCCAACCAGTTCCTCTGGAGGGCCAACAACAGGGCAGTGTGGCCAAGGCCTTCCTCTGATGTTGCCTGCTGCCTCTAGGATTCAGAGGCTTAGTGCCTCTAAATGAAGAGATTCCCCTCAGTCACCACTACTAGTAGCCACTGATAGATGTATCTTCCATGAATCTACCTAATCCCCTTTTGATTCCTGCGACTACCACTACATCATCTGTAACTGATAGAGATATCCTCCATGAATCTATCTAACCCCCTTTGAAAGCTGTTTATATCACTGTCTGTCGCTAATCCCGTGGCAGCGAATCCCACATTTTAATCTCTCTCTGTGTAAAGTAGTATTTTCTTTTGTCATTAATGTTGGTCCCTTCCTTCCTCCTCTGGGGATAATTGGAAGAATGCAGTAGATTTGATAGGGCTGACAAGCTCCCGGTCTGGGCGGGGATTCAACCACTCGGGAGGTTCCCAACCTGCCAGCCCACATTGGGCCGGCGGGGGGAACCTCCCCCAACACCGTTGGCATGATGAAGTCACCCAGAAGTGATGTCATCACGTCAGCGACATCACGCGGCGGCCACCCTAGGTGTTCTGGGAAAACTCTATGGTTTTGGGAAACCATATGGTTCTGGGAAAACTCTATGGTTTTCCCAGATGCTTTAGCCATTTGGGAGAGAAAACTCTATGGTACAATAGGTACCATAGAGTCCCCCTCTCCCAAATTGCTAGAGCATCCGTGAGAACCATAGAGTTTTCCCAGAAACACCTAGAGTTTTCTCGGAAATGCCTAGACTGGCCATGAGCAACGTCGCCACAGTGATGACATCACGTCCAGGCGACGTCACTGAGGCTCACACGCACAAAATGCTGGGCAACGCTGTGGACTTGGCAACCCTAAGATTCGCCCATGAACAAAAATATGGGAAGGCATTTGGTGTGATGCGAGTCAAAGAAAGGAAAGTCCTCGGGTTTCAAGTTGTCTTTTTATTGAAGAAAAGAAAAAAAGAAGAAGAAAAAAATAGATTTTTTTTTCCCAAGTGGATGTTACTCAATGTTTGTGTTTGTTTTCAGTTTATCTCAGTCCTAAGGCAATGTTGTCCATGTTCTCAACTTCTCCAGGTCTTCTAACTGGGAATTGTCCGCTTTGGGAAAGCATGAAGAGGGAAAGGTGCTGTTATTTGAGTCTTTGAAAACAAAGAAAATAAAAATGAGGCCATGGGACCTTGTGCACAAAGGCCCACAATGAGCTTGTCTAGGATCTACTAACAGTCAATATGATGACCTACATTCTTTCTCGTTTTTTGTCTGTTTTCTTAAAAACCCTCCCCTCCCCAGTCAAGGTCTTTTATCTGGAGACAGGTTGAGTGGATCAGAATTGTCTTAAGAGGATCTCTCTCGTTTGATCGCACATCACACTTTTTTTGTCGTCGTTGAAGAGTTCAGGGAAATCCAATATGGAAGAAGAAAAATGTCGAGGAATTAACCACGGAGATGCCCTCTCCCATCCCGCTCTTTCGCCCCAACTTGGAATCCTTGGGGCTGTCTCGTTGGAGGGCGGCTGAAGGCAACCAGCCTATGAGGAGGCCTCTTCTTGAGCTGAGGAGAGTAAGGACCAGTTTCTTCTTGGTGGTATGGAGGGGGTGGAAGGGAGACGGGCCTATTCTTCTCCCTCCCACCATCTAGACAAGAACCAACCGGTAGAAGGCTGTCCAGTGGAATCATTTGCTGTCCACCAGTGGGCTTCTTTTTTTGATGACCCAACCGTTCCATCTGCTACTCTGTTGAAAACCATGGCCACTGTTCAACCACCAGAACCCTCTTGGTAAAGACTCTTGTCTGTTTGTCACTAAAAACATCATTTTTTTGAGGGGGAAAAAGATCAAACCTAGATTCCTCCCCTTCCCCCATTTCCTTTCCTTCCCCACCCCTGGCCTGCTTCCATTCCCCGAAGCCTTTTCCCCCCTTACCTGGGAAAGACCGTCTCTCATTCTGCACCTACTGCTACTATGTTCTACAAAGGAATACTTCTCTCAAACTCTGTCTGCAGAGAACAATACCAAGATTACACCGTTATCTTCTTCCATTTCAACCGCGAGGTTTCGAAAAGAAACCAACCGGGTTTTGCTCTCTCTCGGTTTCGATTCCATTTAACTGGGTTTTGGTTTTTTTTTTTTATTTAAAAAAAAATCTTATCTGTTTTGTATTCGGTTTTGTTTTCCAAAGGGGGGAAGAGGAAAAAACACCGTCAAGAGTCTCTTGTCTCTTTTGCCTCCTCAGACCTCTGTCTGGAGGTCGATAATGTCCTGTCCCACCAGGGGGATTGTTGCTCCCGTTTTTTCCCACTCTACAGTTTTGAGTTCCAAGGGAGACTGAGCAACGGGTTCCATGTCCTTTTTAACCCATGCTGGTGGCGAATGGACCTTCCGAATTCCTTCCCAGGGTCTCTTGTTGGGGGTCTGCTGCTTCTCTTGCTGCAAAAAAAGAAAAAGAAAAAAACAGACAGACACACAAAGAAAGAAAGAAGGACTGGATGAGAGTTCAAAGGCACAAAGGCTGAGCAGGACTGCAGAGTAGGGTTAACAGCTTCCAAGTAGAGCCAGGAGATCTCTGGTAATAAGAACATAAGAGAAGCCATGTTGGATCAGGCCAGTGGCCCATCCAGTCCAACACTCTGGATCACATAAGGACATAAGAGAAGCCATATTGGATCAGGCCAGTGGCCCCTCCAGTCCAACACTCTGTGTCACATAAGAACAGAAGAGAAGCCATGTTAGATCAGGCCAATGGCCCCTCCAGTCCAACACTCTGTGTCACATAAGAACATAAGAGAAGCCATGTTGGATCAGGCCAGTGGCCCCTCCAGTCCAACACTCTGTGTCACATAAGAACATAAGAGAAGCCATGATGGATCAGGCCAATGGCCCATCCAGTCCAACACTCTGGGTCACACAGTGCCCCCCCCCAAAAAAAAGGTGCCATCAGGAGGTCCATCAGTGGGGCCAGGACACTAGAAGCCCTCACCCTGTTGACTCCCCCAAGTACCAAGAATACAGAGCATCACCGCCTCAGACAGAAAGTTCCATCAATACGCTGTGACTAACTGATGGACCTCTGCTCCGAATGCTTATCTATTCCTCTCTTGAAGCTGGCTATGCTTGTAGTTGCCACCAGCTCCTGTGGCAGTGAATACCATGTGTTAATCACCCTTTTGGAGAAGAAGTACTTCCTTTTACCCATTCTAACCCAACTGCTCAGCAATTTCATTGAGTGCCCACAAGTTCTCGTACTGTGAGAAAGGGAGAAAAGTACTTCTTTCTCTACCTTCTCTAAACCATGCATAATCTTGTAAACCTCTATCACATCATCCCTCAGTCGACATTTCTCCAAGCTAAAGAGCCCCAAGTGTTTTAACCTTTTTCTTTTTTTCATAAGGAAAGTGTTCCAACCCTTTAATCGTTCCAGTTGCTCTCTTCTGGACTTTTTCCAAAAGTATAATATCTTTTAGAACTGATTGTTACCCAGGGGAAGCCGGCACTTGGGGAAGCACCCCACAAAGAGATGGGGACCCCAAGTCTTTCACTGAACCATGATTCATTGCAAAAAGCAGGCCGAGAGAAGCCATGCTGGAATGGAAATGCAGCATGTAGACAGTGTTTGTGGTTGAGTAGAACAGCAGCAACCCCGGGCTACGTTTCCTCCTCCCACCCAACAATGAAATATGTAGAATTGAAGGGGTCTCAGGTCAAGTATTGCTCATGTCTTAATCTCTGGCTAGCAACAAACAGCTAAACTTCTCTACCTTCCTGCTCCAACTCAGCACCCTTTTGTGTTACCTCTCTGCTAATGCAGACCACGTTGCACAAATCTTGTTTCAGCTTCCGACTCTTCCTCAGGGTATCAAAACCAAATTGATACTTAGCATTAAGCCCATCATGACAAACATTAAGGGTCATTCTCGCCTTTTGTCGAACTGGGAATCTATTCAGATACTCAGGAAAGACCCATCAAGAGACCCAATTGGGTGTAGTGATCAAGTGTGCGGACTCTTATCTGGGAGAACCGGGTTTGATTCCCCACTCCTCCACTTGCATCTGCTGGAATGGCGTTGGGTCAGCCATAGCTCTCTTATCTGGGAGAACCGGGTTTGATTCCCCACTCCTCCACTTGCACCTGCTGGAATGGCCTTGGGTCAGCCAGAGCTCTCTTCTCTGGGAGAACCGGGTTTGATTCCCCACTCCTCCACTTGCACCTGCTGGAATGGCCTTGGGTCAGCCAGAGCTCTCTTATCTGGGAGAACCGGGTTTGATTCCCCACTCCTCCACTTGCACCTGCTGGAATGGCCTTGGGTCAGCCAGAGCTCTCTTATCTGGGAGAACCGGGTTTGATTCCCCACTTCTCCACTTGCACCTGCTGAAATGTCCTTGGGTCAGCTATAGCTTTGGTAGAGGTTGTCCTTGAAAGGGCAGCTGTTGTAAGAGTCCTCTCAGTCCCACCCACCTCACAGGGTGTCTGTTGTGGGGGAGGAAGATAAGAACATAAGAGAAGCCATGTTGGATCAGGCCAATGGCCCATCCAGTCCAACACTCTGTATCACACAGTGGCCAATGCGCGCACACACGCACACACACACACACACACACACACCATGGCTAATAGCCACTGATGGACCTCTGCTCCATATTTTTATCCAATCCCCTCTTGAAGCTGGCTATGCTTGTAGCCGCCACCACCTCCTGTGGCAGTGAATTCCACATGTTAATCACCCTTTGGGTGAAGAAGTACTTCCTTTTATCCGTTTTAACCTGACTGCTCAGCAATTTCATTGAATGCCCACGAGTTCTGGTATTGTGAGAAAGGGAGAAAAGGACTTCTTTCTCTACTTTCTCCGTCCCGTGCATAACCTTGTAAACCTCTATCACGTCAGCCCGCAGTCGACGTTTCTCCAAGCTAAAGAGCCCCAAGCGTTTTAACCTTTCTTCATAGGGAAAGTGTTCCAGCCCTTTAATCCTTCTAGCTGCCCTTTTCTGCCCTTTTTCCAATGCTATAATATCCTTTTTGAGGTGCGGTGACTGGAATAAAGGAGATTGTGAGCTGCTCTGAGATTCGGCGTGGAGGGTGGGATATAAATCCAATATCATATCATCATCCTTCTCATCATCATCATCAATGACCATTAAGAGTCATTATAGCTCTGGAAGGGGTCTCCGCCCCTCCAAATACTGTAAAACATGGGAGCAAACCACACCTCCTCTTTCAATCTGGGCACATAGATCGGCTGTTTGCTCATTACTCAAAGTCAGGGGTTCCCAAACCCCGGTCCACAGACAAATACCGGTCTGTGGACTGTTGGCAACTGGCCTGCATGAGAGCTGGTCTTCCTGCCCACTCCCTCTGTTTGCATAGGAAAGTTGGAGCCGCCTGAGTGGAGTCAGGGGAGTGCTACAATGCTAGGGTTGCCAATCCCCAGGTGGGAGCAGAGGATCCCCCGGTTTGAAGGTCCTCCTTCCGCTTCAGGGTCATCAGAAAGCGGGGGAAGGGGAGGGAAATATCTGCTGGGAACTTTATTATTCCCTATGGAGATGTATTCCCATAGGAAATAATGGAGAATGGATCCGCGAGTATCTGGGGCTCTGGGGGGAGGGGCTGTTTTTTTAGGTAGAGGCCCCAAATTTGCAGCGTAGCATCTGGTGCCTCTCCTCAAAATATCCTCCAAGTTTCAAAAAGATTGGACCAGGGGGTCCAATTCTATGTGCCGCAAAAGGTGCCCCTATCCTTCATTATTTCCTATGGAAGGAAGGCATTGAAAAGGTGTGCCGTCCCTTGAAATGTCATGGCCAGAACTCCCTTTGGAGTTCAACTGTGCTTGTCACAACCTTGCTCCTGGCTCCACCCCCAATGTCTCCTAACTTCACCCCAAAGTCTCCTGGCTGTGAGAGCCCTCTCCAGCTCCACCCACCTCACAGGTGTCTGTTGTGGGGGAGGAAGGTAAAGGAGATTGTGAGCCGCTCTGAGACACTTCGGAGTGGAGGGCGGGATATAAATCCAATATCTTCATCTACCTCACACGGTGTCTGTTGTGGGGGGGGGGGGAGGTAAAGGAGATTGTGAGCCGCTCTGAGACTCTTTGGAGTGGAGGGCGGGATATAAATCCAATATCTTCATCTACCTCACAGGGTGCCTGTTGTGGGGAGAGGAAGGGAAAGGAGATTGTGAGCCGCTCTGAGACTCTTCGGAGTGGAGGGCGGGATATAAATCCAATATCTTCATCTACCTCACAGGGTGTCTATTGTGGGGGGGGGGGAGGTAAAGGAGATTGTGAGCCGCTCTGAGACTCTTTGGAGTGGAGGGCGGGATATAAATCCAATATCATCATCATCATCATCATCATCTTCTTCTTCTTCTTCTTCTTCTTCTTCTTCTTCTTCTTCTTCTTCTTCTTCTTCTTCTTCTATTTTGATCGGATTCAGGTTGTGAGGAGAGCTTGGACTGCAGTACTGAAGCTTACCACTCTGTGGCACGTGAGTCTGGTGATGGTCTCCTACTCCAGTGCTAACCAGGGCCAGCTGTACTTAACTTCTGAAATCTGGAGATTGGTTTAGCCTGGCTGACTACCACGCTTGCTAGGACATCTGCTTTCATGAACTGGACCCCCCTCCCCCTTCCCAGATGTAAGTCTCCCGTTCCTTAACTGCGACAGGGTTGTCACTTTACGGGAAGTCAGGGAAATGGAAATTGGTCAGGAAAAGTCAGGGAGATTGGTCTGACGTCCGGGGAAGTCAGGGAAATTGTGGTTAAAATATGTTCAAACTGTGGATTTTTGACCTGCTGCTGCAAGAGCATGATCTGTTCTTATGGCAACTGGAATAGAGAAGTAGCAGAATACATGGTGCCCTTTCCCAGTTCCACCTTCTTCTGAGCTCCGCCCCCCGCCACCAGCCTAATGTGTTTGTTGAGCTCTGTCCCTGCATGATTTCCAAGGTCTGCCTGTAGCATTTGCAAGGCAAGGCTAGTTTAAAAGTTTAGCAGTATATGAACTTTAAACATCTGTTTTCATCCCTACCTGCTAGTACTGCATGTAACATACATATGAAGATAAGCATGTTTTGGGGTATGGAATGGACATTTTGTCTCCTGATAAACTCAGCACAGAGTTGCAAATGAGTTTTGCTGCTGTTGGATTTCACAGACAACTAGTACTTTCTACTCTGCATATGCAAAGTAAATTTTGCAAATGTGATTGCTTGTTCCTGCTGGAGTTTACAGAGTAACAGCACTCTCGCCCTCTTTCCTGACTTCTCCCAAGCATAAAGGTTGCAAATGAGGGTTGTCTGCTTCTCTAGATTGCAGAAACTCCACCTCCTTTATTGCTGCTATCTGCTCATTAGAAAGTTCCTACTTGTTAGCATTTAGAAATTGAATTGAAATTTGTATTTTGGTGTAATTTTTGGTGCAATTGCAAAACAGATGTTGCTGCAGTTAATGTTGAAAGAAACTGATTTTCCCTTACTTTGACAAATATTTTTTGCAGTGGTGGTCAGGGAAACTGACAAATGTTGGTCGGGGAAAGTCAGGGAAATGAAAAATACATTTTTAGTGGCAACCTTGTGCAAGTGTTAATGTTTATCAAAGATTTCAGGTATTCACGGCTGGCAACATCATTAGGGTTTGTAGAATCTTTCGGGCTCAAGTGCCGTGTTCTACTGGAGAAAGTTTTTCTTCCAGACGTTTCGTTCTCAGCTGCGGAGAACGAAACGTCTGGAAGAAAAACTTTCTCCAGTAGAACACGGCACTTGAGCCCGAAAGATTCTACAAACCCTAATGTTAATGTTTATTTTTTTTAAAAAGGACGGAGCGAATCCAGAGGGGGAAAAGAATGCAGGATCAAGGAAGGCCATGCAGAGGAAAGAAATGGCAAACCAGCTCTGCTTCTGTCCTGCCTTGAAAGCCCCTTGCTGGGGTCGCCATCAGTCAGCAGTGACTAGACACCACTGGCGTTTGTCAGCATTGTAAATAAGATCCTTTCTTGGTTAGGCACATAGAAAATCGATTTGCTTGCTACATGCTGCAGCCAATTCAATAATAATTAGAAAGGACAGCTCTGGATTTATGATGGACTATTAAAGCGGGCAGATTGTCACATGGTCACCCAGTGATGCAGCTCTGCAAGCCATCTCTTTATGTCATGTAAACACAAGTGAGATCACTGACCTCTCCAGGGCTTTTTTTTTGTAGCAGGAACTCCTTTGCATATTAGGCCACACGCCCCTGATGTAGCCAATCCTCCAAGAGCTTGGAATTCTAGCAAGAGCTCCTTTGCATATTAGGCCTCACACCCCTGATGTAGCCAATCCTCCAAGAGCTTGGAATTCTAGCAAGAGCTCCTTTGCATATTAGGCCGCACCCCCCCTGATGTAGCCAATCCTCCAAGAGCTTGGAATTCTAGCAAGAGCTCCTTTGCATATTAGGCCGCACCCCCCCTGATGTAGCCAATCCTCCAAGAGCTTGGAATTCTAGCAAGAGCTCCTTTGCATATTAGGCCACAAACCCCTGATGTAGCCAATCCTCCAAGAGCTTGGAATTCTAGCAAGAGCTCCTTTGCATATTAAACCACACACCCCTGATGTAGCCAATCCTCCAAGAGCTTGGAATTCTAGCAGGTGCTCCTTTGCATATTAGGCCACACACCCCTGATGCAGCCAATCCTCCAAGAGCTTGGAATTCTAGCAGGAGTTTCTTTGCATATTAGGCCACACACCCCTGATGTAGCCAATCCTCCAAGAGCTTGGCATTCTAGCAAGAGCTCCTTTGCATATGAGGCCACACACCCCTGATGTAGCCAATCCTCCAAGAGCTTGGAATTGTAGCAAGAGCTCCTTTGCATATTAGGCCACACACCCCTGATGCAGCCAATCCTCCAAGAGCTTGGAATTCTAGCAGGTGCTCCTTTGAATATTAGGCCACACACCCCTGATGCAGCCAATCTTCCAAGAGCTTGGAATTCTAGTAGGAGTTTCTTTGCATATTAGGCCACGCACCCCTGATGTAGCCAATCCTCCAAGAGCTTACAAGGCTCTTAGTACAGGGCCTACTGTAGGAAGACTGGCTACATCAGGGGGTGTGGCCTAATATGCAAAGGAGTTCCTGCTACAAAAAAGCCCTGGATAGATCTATCCTCCATGAATCTACCTAATCCCCTTTTTAAAGTTGTTTCTGCTGTGGCCATCAGCGAATCCCACATTTTAATCTCTCTCTATGTAAAGAAGTATTTCCTTTTGTCCTGCATCTACGGCACATCGGCTTCATTGGATGCCCACGAGTTCTAGGATTTCTGTTGGTTGCTCGGTTCGAAGAAGATAATCTCGGCACAAATTTTCTGGATGAAATACACATTCGCTCTGATGACTCCTGGGTTTCTTTTTTCCCCCAGGTCGGCTTTCTCAGCTGCGACGGAATCGGCATGACACCATCTCGACGGTCCCCTTCATTGTTAAGCATTAGAGAAGCACATCGCAACATCGGCTGCATACAAATCAAAGAGGCAATCATGTTGATTTAGAACGATCCCCTGCATCCTCTCTTATCACCTGGCAAATGGTACACTGGAATGGCTCATCATTGTGCCGTATAACTCCAATATGCAGCCATTTACCTGGCTTTAGGACACACTTATATTGCTGTAATAGAATAAATGGATGGCTGATTTTTAAAAAAAAAATACACACAGGAACATTTTTTTTTTCTTGTTGGGGGAAAAAAAGGCTTGAAGAAGAAGATATTGGATTTATATTCCGCCCTCCACTCCGAAGAGTCTCAGAGCTGCTCACAATCTCCTTTACCTTCCTCCCCCACAACAGACACCCTGTGAGGTAGATGAAGATATTGGATTTATATCCCGCCCTCCACTCCGAAGAGTCTCAGAGCGGCTCACAATCTCCATTACCTTCCCCCCCCCCACAACAGACACCCTGTGAGGTAGATGAAGATATTGGATTTATATCCCGCCCTCCACTCCAAAGAGTCTCAAAGCGGCTCACAATCTCCCTTACCTCCCCCCCCCCCCAGCAGACACCCTGTGAGGTAGATGAAGATATTGGATTTATATCCCGCCCTCCACTCCGAAGAGTCTCAGAGTGGCTCACAATCTCCTTTCCCTCTCCCCCCCCACAACAGACACCCTGTGAGGTAGATGAAGATATTGGATTTATATCCCGCCCTCCACTCCAAAGAGTCTCAGAGCGGCTCACAATCTCCTTTACTTCCTCTCCCATAACAGACACCCTGTGAGGTAGATGAAGATATTGGATTTATATCCTGCCCTCCACTCCGAAGAGTCTCAGAGTGGGTCACAATCTCCTTTACGTTCCCCCCACCCCACAACAGAAACCCTGTGGGGTAGATGAAGATACTGGATTTATATCCCGCCCTCCACTCCAAAGAGTCTCAAAGCGGCTCACAATCTCCTTTACCTCCCCCCCCCCAGCAGACACCCTGTGAGGTAGATGAAGATATTGGATTTATATCCCGCCCTCCACTCCGAAGAGTCTCAGAGTGGCTCACAATCTCCTTTCCCTCTCCCCCCCCCCCACAACAAACACCCTGTGAGGTAGATGAAAATATTGGATTTATATCCCGCCCTCCACTCCAAAGAGTCTCAGAGCGGCTCACAATCTCCTTTACTTCCTCTCCCATAACAGACACCCTGTGAGGTAGATGAAGATATTGGATTTATATCCTGCCCTCCACTCCGAAGAGTCTCAGAGTGGCTCACAATCTCCTTTACGTTCCCCCCACCCCACAACAGAAACCCTGTGGGGTAGATGAAGATACTGGATTTATATCCCGCCCTCCACTCCAAAGAGTCTCAGAGCGGCTCACAATCTCCTTTCCCTTCCTCCCCCACAACAGACACCCTGTGAGGTAGATGAAGATATTGGATTTATATCCCGCCCTCCACTCCGAAGAGTCTCAGAGTGGCTCACAATCTCCTTTCCCTCTCCCCCCCCCACAACAGACACCCTGTGAGGTAGATGAAGATATTGGATTTATATCCCGCCCTCCACTCCGAAGAGTCTCAGAGCGGCTCACAATCTCCTTTACCTTCCCCCCCCCCCAACAGACACCCTGTGAGGTAGATGAAGATATTGGATTTATATCCCGCCCTCCACTCCGAAGAGTCTCAGAGTGGCTCACAATCTCCTTTCCCTCTCCCCCCCCCACAACAGACACCCTGTGAGGTAGATGAAGATATTGGATTTATATTCCGCCCTCCACTCCGAAGAGTCTCAGAGCGGCTCACAATCTCCTTTCCCTCTCCCCCCCCCACAACAGACACCCTGTGAGGTAGATGAAGATATTGGATTTATATTCCGCCCTCCACTCCGAAGAGTCTCAGAGCGGCTCACAATCTCCTTTACCTTCCTCCCCCACAACAGACACCCTGTGAGGTAGATGAAGATATTGGATTTATATCCCGCCCTCCACTCCGAAGAGTCTCAGAGCGGCTCACAATCTCCTTTACCTTCCCCCCCCCCCACAACAGACACCCTGTGAGGTAGATGAAGATATTGGATTTATATCCCGCCCTCCACTCCAAAGAGTCTCAGAGCGGCTCACAATCTCCTTTACCTTCCCCCCCCCCCCCCAACAGACACCCTGTGAGGTAGATGGAGATATTGGATTTATATCCCGCCCTCCACTCCGAAGAGTCTCAGAGTGGCTCACAATCTCCTTTCCCTCTCCCCCCCCCACAACAGACACCCTGTGAGGTAGATGAAGATATTGGATTTATATCCCACCCTCCACTCCAAAGAGTCTCAGAGCGGCTCACAATCTCCTTTACTTCCTCTCCCATAACAGACACCCTGTGAGGTAGATGAAGATATTGGATTTATATCCTGCCCTCCACTCCGAAGAGTCTCAGAGTGGCTCACAATCTCCTTTACGTTCCCCCCACCCCACAACAGACACCCTGTGGGGTAGATGAAGATACTGGATTTATATCCCGCCCTCCACTCCAAAGAGTCTCAGAGCGGCTCACAATCTCCTTTCCCTTCCTCCCCCACAACAGACACCCTGTGAGGTAGATGAAGATATTGGATTTATATCCCACCCTCCACTCCGAAGAGTCTCAGAGTGGCTCACAATCTCCTTTACCTTCCACCCCCACAACAGACACCCTGTGAAGTAGATGAAGCTATTGGATTTATATCCCACCCTCCACTCTGAAGAGTCTCAGAGCGGCTCACAATCTCCTTTACCTTCCACCACCCACAACAGACACCCTGTGAAGTAGATGAAAATATTGGATTTATATCCCACCCTCCACTCCGAAGAGTCTTAGAACGGCTCACAATCTCCTTTACCTTTCCCCGCCCCCCACAACAGGCACCCTGTGAGGTAGATGAAGATACTGGATTTACATCCTGCCCTCCACTCCAAAGAGTCTCAGAGTGGCTCACAATCTTCTTTACCTTCCTCCCCCCCCCCCCACAACAGACACCCTGTGAGGTAGATGAAGATATTGGATTTATATCCTGCCCTCCACTCCGAAGAGTCTCAGAGCGGCTCACAATCTCCTTTACCTTCCTCCCCCACAACAGACACCCTGTGAGGTAGATGAAGATATTGGATTTATATCCCGCCCTCCTCTCTGAAGAGTCTCAGAGCAGCTCACAATCTCCTTTACCTTCCTCCCCCACAACAGGCACCCTGTGAGGTGGGTGGGGCTAAGAGGGCTCTCCCAGAAGCTGCCCTTTCAAGGACAACCTCTGCCAGAGCTATGGCTGACCCAAGGCCATTCCAGCAGGTGCAAGTGGAGGAGTGGGGAATCAAACCCGGTTCTCCCAGATAAGAGTCCACACACTTAACGACTACACCAAACTGGCTTGTCGTCCTTCTCAGGCTGGGCTTAGACATGCAGCAGAATGTGAGGATGGATGAGTCCCCAGTAGGTCGGTGTATCCAAGTCAACCTCCCACCAAAAAATACCAGTATTTTTCAGGGGGGGGGGGGTTCAGCTGGATATAAGCTGGAGTATGTATCTGACCATCCAGTATGGCCGAATCAGAAAAAATATTTGGGATTTTTAGGGCCACCAGATAACTTTCCTTAAAGGGTGTTTAAAGAGATTGCGGTCCCTTTAAACATGTTCCAGGGGAAGTCATGGCTCGGGGAAGGCATCTAAAGGGACCATGAGCCCTTTAAATACCTTTGGAGTTCAGTTGCGTCTTGCCAAAAGGCATTTAAAGGGACTGCATTCCCTTTAAATGCCTTTCCCCCTTCATTAGAAACAATGGAAGATGGGAGCATGTTTTTTCTGGGTTCCATAACATTTGAACCCCTAATCCAATATTTTTGAAACTTCAGGGAGAGGTGTTAAGGAGCGGCACCAGCAACTATGCTGCAAATTTGGTGCTTCTACCTAAAATAAGCAGCCCCCACAGGGCCCAGATAGCCCCATATTGATTCTTCATTCTTCCCCATGGGGTATAGTGGAGCTTTAAAAAATTGGCAATCCTGAATATTTATCAAATTTGAATACCGTGGAGGTATTGGGATGATGGAAAATTAGGAAATGCTGATATTTTCCAGGTTCAGTCTATCAAACCCAAAACATACCAGGGTGTATTTTTTGCATGCCCCTAATCCCCAGCCATTATAACATATTTCTTTTCTAATAGCTGACATTCAAAACAGCAGTCAGGACATGTCCTGGGCCACAGCTGAAGGTGGATACCTCCAGGGCCTTTTTTTTGAAGAAAAGGCTCAGCAGGAACTCATTTGCATATTAGGCCACACCCCCTGGCATCAGCATAATTTCACATAGGCTTTTTTTGTAAAAAAAAAGCCCAGTGGGAACTCATTTGCATATTAGTTCACCCCACCCCCCGATGCCAAGCCAGCTAGAACTGCGTTTCTCTACATTCCTGCTCAAAAGAAGCCCTCCATACATTCTCTCAGAAGAGGAGAATTTCTTCTAGTCCAGGCACTACCCAAGATGCTAAGAGGCCACACATGAAGCTGCTAAATGCTGAATGAGACCATCAGTTTATCTTTGTCACTCTCGTCTACTCAGACTGGCAGACGCTCTCCAGGGTCTCAGGCTGAGGTCTTTCCCGTCACCTCCTACCTAGTTCTTTCAACTGGAGATGCCGGGGACTGAACCTGGGACCTTCTGCATGCAAAGCAGATGCTCTGTCACTGAGCCACGGCCCATCCCCTGAATCTCTTACATGTAGCTGTCTTCTACTGAATCAGACCCTCAGTCCCATCAAGGTCAGTCTTGTCTACTCAGACCGGCAGCCGCTCTCCAGGGTCTCAGGCTGAGGTCTTTCCCGTCACTTCCTACCTGGTCCTTTTTAACTGGAGATGCTGGGGACTGAACCTGGGACCTTCTGCATACCAAGCAGAGGCTATTACATATACTAGTAACTTTACATACGTATAATATGTAATGTAACTTACATGACATATACTTACATATACTTATAACTTTAAGAAGATGAAGATATTGGATTTATATCCCATCCTCCACTCCGCTCTGAGTCTCAGAGCGGCTCACAATCTCCTTTACCTTCCTCCCCCACAACAGACACCCTGTGAGGTGGGTGGGGCTAAGAGAGCTCTTACAGCAGCTGCCCTTTCAAGGACAACCTCTGCCAGAGCTATGGTTGACCATAAGGCCATTCCAGCAGGTGCAAGTGGAGGAGTGGGGAATCAAACCCGGTTCTCCCAGATAAGAGTCCGCACACTTAACCACTACACCGAACTGGCTCTCCTTTAAGACCAAGTAAGTAATATATATATAAGTAATTACATATACTTATAACTTTACATATACTTATAATATGTCATGCAACTTACATTACATATACTCAACCCATTTTCATTTTATGTGTTCTTTTTTTCTAATGGTAAACTAGATTGATGTTTATAGAGGTTTACAAGATAATGCATGGGATGGAGAAAGTAGAGAAAGAAGCACTTTTCTCCCTTTCTCACAATACAAGAACTCGTGGGCATTCGATGAAATTGCTGAGCAGCCAGGTTAACACGGATAAAAGGAAGTACTTCTTCACCCAAAGGGTGATTAACATGTGGAATTCACTGCCACAGGAGGTGGTGGCAGCCACAAGCATAGCCACCTTCAAGAGGGGTTTAGATAAAAATATGGAGCAGAGGTCCATCAGTGGCTATTAGCCACAGTGTGTGTGTATATATAAAATTTTTTGCCACTGTGTGACACAGAGTGTTGGACTGGATGGGCCGTTGGCCTGATCCAACATGGCTTCTCTGATGTTCTTATAATGTATAGAATGATGTTGAGAATTAAATTAGGTGGCCAAGAACAAGGAAATACACGTCCTTTTGTGATTTACCAAGGCTTGCAGCAACACCAATTGGCGGGCGACTTTTATTACCTTTGATGGCTATCCAAATCTTCGAATGGCCTTCTAATTTGTTACACCGTTTTGCCATGTGAGCCTAGCCTTGTATCAGTTTGCCCTCTTAACCTACCAACTGCATGTATCTCAGCCCACTGTACGCCTGATCCCCTCGTCTGAAGAAGTGTGCCTGCATACGAAAGCTGACGTTCTGAAGAAAACTTTGTTGGTCGTAAAGGTGCCACCGTACTCCTACTTTGTGCTACCGCTTCAGACGGACACGGCTGCCCACTTGGATCTACCGATAAGAAAACAAAGTAACGTAACATTTGCCCGCCTCCATGGATGCATTCGGGGTGGCTCCGTTTGATGACTGGCTCGCTGATGAAAGGCTCCCATTCAAAGCAAGAGGTTGCCGGATGCGTTGAGAGAAAAGAGGCAGCTGTTTGCGGGGCCCTCTGCTTCCTCTTGACCTCTTGGATCAAAGCCTCCCTGGGAACGAGCGTGTGCGCGGGAGTGCTGCTCTCGTCCCTTTCAAAGCAAACAGCAAGCCCTTCAGAACAGAGGGCCTTCTTGCGTTTCAATAGCTCTAGGCAAAGCTAAGAGGGTTTCAAGGATCATCCAGGTCGGACTCGGAAGCCTGGAGCAATTGAGTGAGTGCCAAAACAATGCCCTAATTCCATCCTCCGCTGTATTTTAATGTCTTCCTTTTTTTCTAACGGCAAACTATAACGGATGTTATAATCTCTTGAGAAACCATGCCCTCTATTTAACCGAACAAAGCCAGAATGTTACCTAGACTTATGGCACTTCGCACCTACAACAGCAGTCTGCGTTTTTTATCACCCTCCAGTGTTTTTTCAGCCCTGCTTTGTCCTAACACTAACAAACACTGATCCCTATTTGCGATTCTTTTAATCTGCTAAAAACATCCCCATGATTCCACACTGAAGAAGAAGAAGATATTGGATTTATATCCCGCCCTCCACTCCGAAGAGTCTCAGAGCGGCTCACAATCTCCTTTACCTTCCTCCCCCACAACAGACACCCTGTGAGGTAGATGAAGATATTGGATTTATATCCCGCCCTCCACTCCGAAGAGTCTCAGAGTGGCTCACCATCTCCTTTACCTTCCCCCCCACAACAGAATCCCTGTGAGGGTAGATGAAGATATTGGATTTATATCTCGCCCTCCACTCCGAAGAGTCTCAGAGCGGCTCACAATCTCCTCTACCTTCCTTCCCCACAACAGACACCCTGTGAGGTGGGTGGGGCTGGAGAGGGCTCTCACAGCAGCTGCCCTTTCAAGGACAACCTCTGCCAGAGCTATGGCTGACCCAAGGCCATTCCAGCAGGTGCAAGTGGAGGAGTGGGGAATCAAACCCGGTTCTTCCAGATAAGAGTCTGCCCACTTATATTAAGAATTGCTGCTTGCCATTCCCATGTCTGATGAAGTCTGCTTAAGGGCATACGAAAGCTTCCGTTCTGAATAAAACTCAGTTGGTCTTAAAGGTGCACTCGTCTACGGCTTTGTTCTATTGCTTCAGACCAACACGGAAGAGTGGAAAAAACGGTCACCGCATGAGGTCGCCGTCGTAGAGGATATCAACACCATCACCGCGTTTGTCAGACAGGTATGCGACATCCCCATGCCGTCCCCAGATAAACTCAAAACAACACTGTTTTATTGAGGGCGCCCCCTGTCGAATGGAGGTTGACTCAGGGGCCACACACACCATCATCTCTGCCCAGACCCTAAAGAAACTGCCCCAAGGGGGGACCTAAGCTATACCCGTCCCCCGTGCTCGTACGAGACTTCCAGAAAAGGGCGATTGGCATCAAAGGGGCCAGGGTAGTCAAGGCACAATACGGGAAATTTTCGAGAGACCTTCCCTTGCTGGTGGCAGAAGGGGACCTTAGTAGCCTGTTGGGCCGGGCTTGGTTTGCACCCTTGGTGATTCGAGTAGAGGGAATCCATCATGCCCCCGCCAGCATGGATTTCCGGGACATCTGCGGGGAGTTCCCGTCAGTTTTCGATGGGACACTAGAACATACATGGGTTTCCCCATGTCGTTACAAATAAACCTTAACGTGCCACCTGTACGGCTAAAGGCCCGGCGGGTATCCTTTGTCTTGAAACCCAAGATAGAGGAAAAGCTAGACTGCCTAGTGGCACAAGGGGTCCTGGAGCCGGTCGCCAACACACGATTGGAAACCCCAATCGTCACCCCAGTCAAGCCAAACGGGAGCGTCTGCATCTGTGCAGACTATAAATGCACGATCAATAAAGTGCTGCAGGACCACGCCTACCTGGTCCCGGTGGTCAGTCATGTGTTAGCATCCCTAGCAGGCGCCAAAATTTTTGGGAAGCTGGATCTGGCCCAAGCGTACCAGCAATTGCTGGTGGACGACGCCATGGGCGAGGCCCAAACCATAGTCACACATTGGGGCGCTTTCCAGATAAGCAGCTCTAGTTTGGGGTCAGCGTGGCCCCGGGGATTTTTCAGCGCTTAATGGATTCTCTCTTAAAAGGGATTCCCGGGGTCTAGCCATTCTTTGACGATGTGCTGATCGCCGCAGCAACGGAAGAGGAATTCGCCAGCCGCCTCTGCACCGTACTACAGTGTTTCAACGAGGCGGGGCTCAAGGTAAAGAGGGAAAAATGTCTGTTGGGGGTCCCTACAATAGACTTTTTGGGGTACACGGTGGATGCAAATGGGATCCACCCATCCAAGGACAAAATCACAGCCATTTGCGACGCGCCAGCCTCCACTAACAAAGCCAAATTGCAATCATTCCTCAGCATCCTCAACTTTTACCACGCCTTCCTACCCCACAAGGTGGCGGTAGCGGAACCCTTGCATAGGCTCTTAGACAAAAGGGCTCCGTGGGTTTGGGGCTGCCGGCAAGCTGCCGCCTTCCATGCTGTTAAAGATCTCCTGACATCCAACAGCTTGCTGGTGCACTTCGATGAGAGGATGCCCATCGCTTTGGCCTGCAACGCCTCCCCCTACGGGGTGGGCGCTGTCCTGGCCTATGTGTTGCCAGATGGCAGGGAAGTCTTGGTGGCCCATTACTCCAGAACATTGCAGAAACCGGAGCGCAACTACGCGCAAATAGACAAGGAGGGCCTGGCAATCATGGCGAGAGTAAAAAAATTCCATGATTACTTATATGGCCGGCCCTTCATCATCCATACGGACCACAGGCCTTTACTCAGCCTCTTT
This sequence comes from Heteronotia binoei, assembly GCF_032191835.1. Taxonomy (NCBI): domain Eukaryota; kingdom Metazoa; phylum Chordata; class Lepidosauria; order Squamata; family Gekkonidae; genus Heteronotia; species Heteronotia binoei. The sequence goes on from NC_083229.1 coordinate 7,202,359, forward strand.
GCCCCTGACCGACAAACGCCCCAGATGTTGTCACCCAGGGTACTACAGTGGTCCATTTTCTTGGCGGGGTACCAGTATGGTCTTCAGTACAGGCCGGGGAAAGCCATGGGCCACTCAGATGCTCTCAGACGCCTGCCGCTGCCATCAGAAGATCTGGATCTGGCCCCAGCACACCAGATCCTGCTTCTAGAGTCCCTCCTGGACCGCCCAGTGCACATGAAAGACATTGCACGCTGCTCGGCCAAGGACAAAATACTCTCCCGAGTTCTGAACTGGGTATGGAGGGGATGGCTCATGGCCTGGGTGGGACCGGAGTTTGGGGCATTCGCGTCCCGCAGGGACGAGCTCTCTGTCCATAAGGGGTGTTTGCTATGGGGGAACAGGGTGGTGGTGCCCCCGGTTCTGAGACACCGAGTCCTCACGGCGCTTCCTGAAACCCACCTGGGGATTGTGCACATGAAGGCACTCGCCTGCAGTTATGTATGGTGGCCTGGGATGGACGATGGGATCGAGTCTTGGGTTGCTCCATGCTAGCCCTGCCAGGAGACCTGTCCGGCACCTCCCCGGGCTCCGGTGCAGCACTGGGAATCCACGCAAAACCCCTGGTCCCAGTTGCACCTGGACTTTGCGGGACCCTTCCAGGGACAAACGTTTTTCTTAATTGTGGACTCATACTCAAAATGGCTGGAGGTGCTCCCGGTGGCATCCACCTCCTCCCGGGCCGCCATCGGTAGCCTCCGCCGGGTGAGTACCACGCATGGCCTCCCGGACACAATGTTCTCAGATAATGGGACGGCCTTCATGTCGGGGGAATGCCAGGACTTCTGCGCCTGCAACCTCATTAGGCACATCAGGTCAGCCCCATTCCACCCGGCCACCAACAGCCAGACCAAAAGGATGGTGCGAAAGACTAAAGAATCGCTCTGCCGCATCATCCAGGGGGACTGGGAGGGCCGCTTTGCAGAATTCTTACTATCACAGCGCAGTATCCCCTCCTCGGTCATGGGCCGCAGCCCTGCCAAACTCCTCATAGGCCGCCGGGTAGCCACCCTACTAGACCGATTGCACTCAGACAGAGCTCTCGACCTGCAGGAGGTTCCAGAGTTGATCCGGGCACCTCAGGGGCTAGATACGGGGGACCGGGTTATGGCTAAGAACTTTAGGGGGGGGCACTTGGATTCCAACTCAGTATGCCCGGACACTGGGGGGTGCTACATCACTCTTAGGGTGTATAGGTGTTATCTCCTCAGATATGACGCCTTTCTTTTGTTTTAACCTGGCAGCTGCTCTCTGACCCCTCCTCTCTCTTTGTCCTCTCCCTCTCTGCTCATGGCCTTCCATGGAGACATAAGGCTCTGAAGGTCTCTCCTGTAGAGACAAGGCTCTCATACTCCCACAGACACGACGCTGGACAAACTCAGAATCTCAGATGGGGCTGCCAATCCCCAGGTGGGGATGGGAGACCCCCGATGTTTAGACCCTTCCCCCGCTTCAGGGTCATCAGAAAGTGGGGGCGGGGGTAATGTCTGCTGGACACTCTATTATTCCCTATGGAGACCAATTCCCAAAGAGTATAATGGAAGATTGATCTGCGAGTATCTGGGGCTCTGATGGAGTTTTTGTTGATGTAGAGGCAGCATATTTGCAGCATAGTATCCAGAACCTCTCTCCAAAATACCCTCCAAGTTTCAAAAATATTGGACTAGGGGGTCCAATTCTATGAGCCCCCAAAGAAGGTGCCCCTATCCTTCATTATTTCCAATGGAAGGAAGGCATTGAAAAGGTGTGCGGTCCCTTGAAATGTAATGGCCTGAACTCTCTTTGGAGTTCAATTGTCACATCCTTCCTCCACCCCAAAGTCTCCTGGCTCCACCCCCAAAGTCCCCAGATATTTCTTGAATTGGACTTGGCAACCCTCGTAGAGTGGTCACAATCTCCTTTACCTCCCCCTCCCCCACACACAACAGACACCCTGTGAGGTGGGTGGGGCTGAGAGAGCTCTTACAGCAGCAGCTCTTTCAAGGACAACTCCCACAAAAGCTATGGCTGACCCGAGGCCATGCTAGCAGGTGCAAGTGGAGGAGCGGGGAATCAAACCCGGTTCTCCCAGATAAGAGTCTGCACACTTCACCGCTACACCAAGGAGGCCAAACTGAAAGTTACAAGAGAAAGGGCCTTTTCGATCATAGCTCCCCACGGGTGGAACCAATTACCAGAAGAGGTGCGGGCCTTGCGGAGCCTTCCCCAGTTCCGCAGGGCCTGCAAGACTACCCTCTTTCAGCTGGCTTTTTCTTAATGTGGAATCTATTGTGCCGTTGTCACGAAAAATTGTAAGACGCGAAACGTCGAGACTGCAGCCCCAAACTAATTTGCTGTAACTGAATTGGATGGTTTAGATGGTTGTAATGTAATAGTATCTATATAAGTGAATTGTGATATGTAATGTATGCTTTGATTATTGTAATGATTGTATTTTATGTTATGCTATGTGAGCCGCCCTAAGCCTGCTTCGGCGGGGAGGGCGGGATACAAATTAAATATTATTATTATTATTTCCACCAGCTCTCCCCCCCCCCCCCGCGTGCACACGAGAAACCTTTTCTCCTAATCCCGCAGTAATTCCATCAAAAGATGCAAGCCAAGTGCTATTAAATTTCCACCTCGATGGAACGCGATGCATATTGTAATAACCAAATCACGGTACGGAAACATAAATCCAGCTCAACGCCAACGGTAGCTTCCCACCAAGCAAGCGTGGGTCGCAAATATCTTGCAAAACAGTTAATTACTTTTTTTTTTCATCCATTTGTGCCTGATCGGCTGGCAGTCGAACTAGGGGGAAAAAGAACTTTGTAAAAGCATGCTACTCTGAAAGATGGGAAATGCCTTGGGGTACTGAACCAGGCAAAAGGAGGCGATCCTCGAGTCAGGGATGGCTTGGGAGCCATGCAGCCAAGGCTCTTGAAATGTATATGGATGGATTGGTAGGCCTGTGGCCCAGGACCTCTCAGTTGGGTGATGCCAGGCATGGGGAGGAGATAAAGGAGGCATTCCAAGGGTGTTTGTCATGTGACCAAGAGGGCTGGGAGGGCAGCGATTTCTACTGGAGACATGCATTATAGTATGGATTGGTGTCTATGACGTTCCTCAAGGCAAACGATGCAATAGAGACTTACGCTAGTGTTTGTTTTATCACTTCCACCCGAAGAAACGCTCCATCGTTTTATAGCCTAAATATACAAGAGAGAACAGGATGGTGGTTTTTTTTTTCTTTTCCCTCCCTTTGTTTGACTCAAACGAACCAATGGGTTGAAATTAAATCCGAAGAGTTTCCGGCTCAACCTTAGGAAGAACGAAGATCTGTTAGAGCGGTTCCTCAGCGGAACAGGCTCCCTCGGGAGGTGGTGGACTCTCCTTCCTTCCTTGGAGGAAGGAGCTGGGCATGTTTAGCCTGGAGAGGTGGAGGCTGAGAGGTGATAGGATCACCATCTTCAAGGACTTGAAGGGCTGTCGTCTAGAGGATGGGGTGGAATCGTTTTCTGTGGCCCCAAAAAGTAGGACTAGAACCAACGGGTTGAAATTAAATCAAAAGAGTTTCCGGCTCAACATTAGGAAGAACTTCCTGACCATTAGAACGGTTCCTCAGTGGAACAGGCTTCCTCCTTGGAAGCTGGTGGGCTCTCCTTCCTTGGAGTTTTTTCAACAGAGACTAGATGGCCATCTGACAGCAATGAAGATCCTGTGAATTTAGGGGGAGGTGTTTGTGAGTTTCCTGCATTGTGTAGGGGGTTGGACTCGATGACCCTGAAGGTCCCTTCCAACTCTATGATTCCTGACACTTAGAGCAGTTCCTCAGTGGCAGGCTTCCTCGGGAGTTGGTGGGCTCTCCTTCCTTGGAGTTTTTTCAACAGAGACTAGATGGCCATCTGACAGCAATGAAGTTCCTGAGAATTTAGGGGGAGGTGTTTGTGAGTTTCCTGCATTGTGTAGGGGGTTGGACTCGATGACCCTGAAGGTCCCTTCCAACTCTATGATTCCATGACTCAAGTATTTGGGTTGACACATTCGGGGAGTTTAGAACTAAAGCATTGCTTCAGACTGGACTAGGTCGGCAGAAACTGTCATATTGCGCTGGTTAGTTTCTGAGAAGCCAAAACAGTGAGTGTTTTGTGGGGGTTTTTGAGGTTAGATTGAGGATGAGAGGCCATTGCTGATGGTTAGGGCTGCCAACTCCACTTTGGGAAATTCCTGGAGATTTGGGGGTGGAACCTGGGGAGGGGGAATTTGGGGAGGGCAGGGACCTCAGTGGGCTGTAATGCCATCGAGTCCACCTTCCAAGGCAGCTGTTGTCTCCGCAGGAACTGATCTCCATAGTCTGGAAATCAGTTGTCATTTCTGGGAGTTCTTCAGGTCTCACCTGGAGGATGGCAACCCTACTGGTCATGACAACGTCCCCACATCGGTGGATTTTGTGAAACTGCTGTAATTTGTAACTGGATTCCCCTGAGTTAATCAGACAGTCCAGCGGAGAATGCCTTGAGTTGACAGCAGTGAAATCTGTAAAATGCCGATATTGCCATGACCAGAACGAAGGCGTATCATTTATTCTGGGTGAATTCTGGGTTAATAAATCCAGAACAAAGGAGAACAGTCTTCAAAATGCCTCTTGACTGCCACCAAGGAAAGAAATTCTCTAAAGAGATAGTTCTTTATGAACATATGAAGCTGCCTTATACTGAATCAGACCCTTGGTCCATCAAAGTCAGTATTGTCTACTCAGACTGGCAGTGGCTCTCCAGGGTCTCAAGCTGAGGTTTTTCACACCTACTTGCCTGGACCTTTTTTTAGTTGGAGATGCCAGGGATTGAGCCTGGGACCTTCTGCTTCCCAAGCAGATGCTCTACCACTGAGCCACCATCCCTCCCCGTTTTTCCATTCAGTTGGGGCTAAGGTTTTCATGGGCAGGCGGAAACACCTATGTATGAGATAGTTACTGTGCCTTACTGAGCATGGCCAGATCCAGGGGTGGAATTCTAGCTCCTTTGTATATTAGGCCACACACCCCCTGATGCAGCCAATCCTCCAAGAGCTTACAAGGCTCTTTTTTGTAAGCTCATGGAGGATTGGCTACATCAGGGGGTGTGTGGCCTAATATGCAAAGGAGCTCTTGCTAGAATTCCAGGCTCTTGGAGGATTGGTTGCATCAGGGGTGTGTGGCCTAATATGCAAAAGAGCTCTTGCTAGAATTCCAAGCTCTTGGAGGATTGGCTGCATCAGGGGTGTGTGGCCTAATATGCAAAAGAGCTCTTGCTAGAATTCCAAGCTCTTGGAGGATTGGCTACATCAGGGGTGTGTGGCCTTATATGCAAAGGAGCTCTTGCTAGAATTCCAAGCTCTTGGAGGATTGGCTGCATCAGGGGTGTGTGGCCTAATATGCAAAGGAGCTCTTGCTAGAATTCCAAGCTCTTGGAGGATTGGCTACATCAGGGGTGTGAGGCCTTATATGCAAAGGAGCTCTTGCTAGAATTCCAAGCTCTTGGAGGATTGGCTGCATCAGGGGTGTGTGGCCTAATATGCAAAGGAGCTCTTGCTAGAATTCCAAGCTCTTGGAGGATTGGCTGCATCAGGGGTGTGTGGCCTAATATGCAAAAGAGCTCTTGCTGGAATTCCAAGCTCTTGAAGGATTGGCTACATCAGGGGTGTGTGGCCTAATATGCAAAAGAGCTCTTGCTAGAATTCCAAGCTCTTGGAGGATTGGCTACATCAGGGGGTGTGTGGCCTAATATGCAAAGGAGCTCTTGCTAGAATTCCAGGCTCTTGGAGGATTGGCTACCTCAGGGGTGTGTGGCCTAATATGCAAAGGAGCTCTTGCTAGAATTCCAGGCTCTTGGAGGATTGGCTACATCAGGGGTGTGTGGCCTAATATGCAAAGGAGCTCTTGCTAGAATTCCAAGCTCTTGGAGGATTGGCTACATCAGGGTGTGTGTGGCCTAATTTGCAAAGGAGCTCCTTCTAGAATCCCGCCCCTGAGCAGATCCGTTCTTTCTCCTTGAGGTGTTTGGCCCTCAATCACTTGATCAAGGAAATGGGCAACCACGAAAAGACCTGATGGCTTCTGACAACTGCAGTTGTTCCCCTGCCTTTCTTCAAAGGAGCTCAGGAAAGACTACATGGTTTTCTTCCCTCCTTCTGTACTTAAAACTACCCTATAAGATAGGCTAGCCCAGGGGTGGCCAACGGTAGCTCTTCAGATGCTTTTTGCCGACAACTCCCATCAGCCCCAGCCAGCATGGCCAATAGCTGGGGCTGATGGGAGTTGTAGGGGGAAAACATCTGGAGAGCTACCATTGGCCACCCCTGGGCTAGTGTAAAGTAAAGTAAAGTAAAGTAAAATTTTATTTGTATCCCGCCCTCCCCTGCCGAAGCAGGCTCAGGGCGGCTAACGACAAAAAAGATAACAATACATTGATAAAACATTATACTAATGAACATTAATAATAAAACCACTTAATACATTAGTTAAAACAATTAATCTAATAGATTAAATTAAACCTAACAATTGGTGTAGACGGCGAGTGTTTCTTGTTATGCACTTATTGCTCAGCTGTTCGTGAATGCCAATTTAAAGAGGGCGGTCTTGCAGGCCCTGCGGAACTGGTCAAGGTTCCGCAGGGCCCGCACCTCCTCTGGGAGCTGATTCCAGAGATGTGGGGCCGCGGAAGAAAAGGCCCGTGTGCGGGTGTTCTGCAGTTTAATTTCTTAATTTAGTGTAAGAGGAGCAAGAGAGAGAGAGAGAGAGTGGTACAAGGCCGCACAGTAAGCTTCCTTCAAGAGCGGGGATTTGAATCCAGGTCTCTGAGATTATAGCCCAGCACTCTAACTACTGCACCACACTGCCACTACGTGGGCCTTTCGGTCTTTTTCCAGGGGTGCCGTGAAATCTGCTCACACAGAAAGGGAAAATAGGTTTTTTCCCCACTGTCAGACTAAGTAGCTAGACTCAAGTCCCGGAGCACTTTATGAACAAACCAGATTTCCGAGCTATGAGCTTTCAAGAGTCAAAAGTCCCTTCACTGGATACAAGAATTGGACAAAGGGATTTTTGACATTCAAAAGCTCATCTCCCAAAAATCTGCTTGGTCTGCAAGGTGATGCTGGATCCAAATTAAGGTATTCCTTATCTATCTATCTATCTATCTATCTATCTATCTATCTATCTATCTATCTATCTATCTATCTATCTATCTATCATCTATCTATCATCTATCTATCTATCTATCTATCTATCTATCTATCTATCTATCTATCTATCTATCTATCTATCTATCTATCATCTATCATCTATCTATCTATCTATCTATCTATCTATCTATCTATCTATCTATCTATCTATCTATCTATCTATCTATCTATCTATCTATCTCGAGGTTGGACTACTGCAATGCTCTCTACATGGGGCTGCCTTTGTGCCGAACCCGAAAGCTGCAGCTAGTGCAGAATGCCGCGGCCCGGCTGTTGTTAGGGCTCCCAAGAAGGGAGCGCATCCGGCCGGGGCTCCGGGACCTGCACTGGCTGCCGATAGCTTACCGAGTCCGGTACAAGGTGCTGGTTATTACCTTTAAAGCCCTATATGGCCTAGGACCTGCCTACCGGAAGGACCATCTCTCCCCGCATGTTCCCCAGAGAGTACTGAGATCGGGAACTCAAAATCTCTTTGTTATCCCCGGGCCAAAGGAAGCCCGCTTAAAATCAACAAGGGACCGGGCCTTTTCTATTATGGCCCCCTCCTGGTGGAACCAGCTGCCGGAAGAGGTGAGGGCCCTGCGGGACCTCGCCCAGTTCCGCAGGGCCTGTAAGACAACCCTCTTCCGGCTGGCCTATGACTAGCTGGTACAAGAAACTGAGCGTAGTTATACTGGATGTCTGCTGCCCCCAATGTTTTTCAATGTTTTAAATGCTTTAAATGTTTTAAACGGTTCAATGTTTTAAATGGTTTAATGTTTAAATTTAAATGCTTTATGTTTAACGCCTATCTATGTTAGATTCCTGTGTTGTAAGCCACCCTCAGCCACTTGTTGGGAAGGGCGGGATAGAAGTCATAAAATAAATAAATAAATAAAATCTATCTATCTATCTGTCTGTCTGTCTGTCTGTCTGTCTGTCTGTCTGTCTGTCTGTCTGTCTGTCTGTCTATCTATCTATCTATCTATCTATCTATCTATCTATCTATCTATCTATCTATCTATCTATCTAGTCTGTCCGTCCATCCATCCATCCATCCATCCATCCATCCATCCATCTCCTCATCTCCGTCATCTTCTTCTTCAACATCTATCTGTCTGTCTGTCTACCTATCTACCGACCTCAAAGGAAACATAATGTCATGTACTGTCTTTGTATTTATTTTTTCCAATACATAAGAAAAAAGTCAATTTTTAAAAGAAAGTTATCAGATATTAAACTTTTATTACTTAGCTCTGAGTCTGGTAGCACCACAGAGAACAGGATTTTTTGGGGGTATAAGACCTGATGGCTTCTGACTACTTTTTAGGATAGTAAAAGCTCCCTTTGCCAGCTCTCTCTCTCTCTCCTCCACCCCTGGTTTGTCACTCTATTCATGTCTTGTAGAAACTATCCGAAGGACACTACAGACAGCTAGTGACACAAAGGACTTCTCCACAGTCCCAGAGATTTAATTCTTCATTCCTCTATCCAATAACCCAATCAGTATACTGGAATTAGGTTTGCTTGCTATGACTTTGAGTCAATGCAATAAAGGGGCTCGGGCTACGGTTTTCCCGTTTGTACAAATTCCCAAATAGCTGTAACTCTGCGTGAGAAGCAGAGTCACCCTGCCCGTAGACGCCAAATCGCATTTTGAGGATATCTGAGGGAGGAAGGGGCCGAGGATCATTTCCCTTTGCAAAGATCAGACCCAAAGATCAGAAGATGGAATTTTCTGGCGGGTGGTTCAGAGACTCACCTTGCTGTCTGCCGGTGGAGACTCCTTCTCTTTCTCTGCGTGCTGCAATTTGCGATTCAGGTCTTGGAACATGTCCTGGTGACGCTTTCTCGTGTGCATGATTTTCTGAAGCAGACAAAAGGGAGAGCTGGGTTAGGAAGTTCTGGGGTTCCCCGAGACCTCTAGAAGAAGAAGAGGACTGCAGGTTTATACTTCGCCCTTCTCTTTGAATCAGAGTCGCAGAGCGGCTTACAATCTCCTTTATCTTCTTCCCCCACAACAGACACCCTGTGAGTGGGCAGGGCTGAGAGAGCTCTCCCAGAAGCTGCCCTTTCAAGGACAACTCTGCTAGAGTTACGGCTAACCCAAGGCCACTCCAGCAGCTGCAAGTGGAGGAGTGGAGAATCAAACCCGGTTCTCCCAGATAAGAGAGCTCTGGCTGACCCAAGGCCATTCCAGCAGCTGCAAGTGGAGGAGTGGGGAATCAAACCCGGTTCTCCCAGATAAGAGAGCTCTGGCTGACCCAAGGCCATTCCAGCAGCTGCAAGTGGAGGAGTGGGGAATCAAACCCGGTTCTCCCAGATAAGAGAGCTATGGCTGACCCAAGGCCATTCCAGCAGCTGCAAGTGGAGGAATGGGGAATCAAACCCAGTTCTCCCAGATTAGAGAGCTCTGGCTGACCCAAGGCCATTCCAGCAGCTGCGAGTGGAGGAGTGGAGAATCAAACCCGGTTCTCCCAGATAAGAGAGCTCTGGCTGACCCAAGGCCATTCCAGCAGCTGCGAGTGGAGGAGTGGAGAATCAAACCCGGTTCTCCCAGATGAGAGAGCTCTGGCTGACCCAAGGCCATTCCAGCAGCTGCGAGTGGAGGAGTGGGGAATCAAACCCGATTCTCCCAGATAAGAGAGCTCTGGCTGACCCAAGGCCATTCCAGCAGCTGCAAGTGGAGGAGTTGAGAATCAAACCCGGTTCTCCCAGATAAGAGTCTGCACAGTTAATCACTACACCAAACTGGGTCTCTATTGTCTGTCTGTCTGTCTATGAAGAAGAAGGAGGAGGAGGAGAGGGAGAAGAAGAAGAAGGTGTTACAGGCCTTTCACTCTCTTTGGTGGAAGAACTTACGTCTACCTCTAAAATTGTTCCCTATGCTCAGAAGATTTCTTGCCTTTGATTCCTTGAAAAAGGTTCTCCCTTGTTGAATGGAAACGTTTTGATATGGAAATGAAAATTCACAAGTTTCATTCAGCTCTCTTCTAGCATTTTTTTTTGTATGAATGAACATCTGTAATGGTGGTGTCAACCCAGGGAAAAGGGAGCTCTATCCTCATCTCACTTGTCTTTCATTGTAACATCCCTTTCCCCCAAATGGAAAGCACTCACCTCAAAATCTAGCTCTGCATACCGGGATTTCCGTCTCTGGGAACAGAAAGACACAAACACATTATTTATGGATGACAGTAAATTTTCCTCCCTCTACAGACTTTCACATGGTCATTTTGGCTACAGAATTTTCCCTACTCATAAGACATCCCCTGAGATGAGGCACTCCACAAATAATTTCAACACTTAAAGCACAAAATGGCAGAATAGCTGCTTCAGCTTCTGTTTCTCTACATATGTGCCAGCTCCAAGTGGTGGGGACTATACTTGGGACGCAGGCCTTCTAGTGTCCTGGCCCCACTGATAGACCTCCTGGTGGCACCTGTTGTTTTTTGCCACTGTATGACAAAGAGTGTTCAACTGGATGGACCACTGGCCTGATCCCACATGGCTTCTCTTTTGCTCTTATGTGTGACATAGAGTGTTGGACTGGATGGGTCATTGGCCTGATCCAGTGTGGCTTCTTTTATGTTCTTATGACCATCTGTTTGCATACCACTGGCTCTATGACCCTCCCCACAGAGTCCATAGAGGTAGAGAGCCCCAAATCATCTCTGTGCAGCAGACCATCGGATTCCAAATGAAGATGTCAAATTGCTCTTCCCAGATAACCTAACATCACACCTGAAGGCACCCTTGGTCCTTCACAGTTAGTGCTGTCTACTGCAACAGATTATGGCTCTCCAAGGTTTTAGGCAGAGGATCTTTCATATCACCCCCTACCTAATATTTTTAGAAGGAGATGCTGGAGGTTAAATCTGAGACCTTCTGCATGCCAAGCAGGTGCTCTACCACCAAGGAAAATCAAGGTGGATGTGAAACCACTTGGATGGGATACTACCAAGGAAAACCAGGGTGGATGGGAGACCACCAAGGAAAATCAAGGTGGATGGGAAACCGCTTGGATGGGAGACCACCAAGGAAGATCAAGGTGGATGGGAAACCGCTTGGATGGGAGACCACCAAGGAAAACCAGGGTGGATGGGGAACCACTTGGATGGGAAAACTAGGGTGGACGGGAAACCACTTAGATAGGACACTACCAAGAAAAACCAGGGTGGACAAGAAACCACTTGGATGGGACACCAACAAGGAAAACCAGGGTGGACGGGAAACCACTTAGATGGGACACTATCAAGGAAAAACAGGGTGGACAAGAAACCACTTGGATGGGACACTACCAAGGAAAATCAGGGTGGACGGGAAACCACTTGGATGGGAGACCATGAAGGAAAACCAGGGTGGATGGGAAACCACATGGAGAGGACACCACCAAAGAAAACTATGGAGGCAGGCAATGCCCTTGAAAACCCTACCGGGTCACTGTAAGTCAGTTGTGACTTCACTGCAAAAAAGAAAAGAAAAAGAAACATTCAAGGCATTCATTCTTTCATGAAGTTATCCTTGGTACTTACCTCTAGGGAGCTCATGGACAATGTGGAGACTGTCTCGCTCTTAGACACCATTCCAGAAGTACCAGAATCGCCTGCATCGCACAAGCTTAGCATCTGCGAGTCACCGGATTTGTTGACCACCGGTGGTGATAGCTGCTGTTGCTGCTGCTGCTGCTGCTGTTGCATCATAGGAGTTGCCTGGACCTCCCCACAGCCCATCACCACCGGTTCCCTTGGAGGACTCTTGACAACAAAACCTGGGTCGGTGGCCATGCTGAGATGGATGAGCCTCGTCTGAGGCATCTGGTCGATATTGATGCTGTATTTTGTATCGTCCTTCGGGGGTGGCGGTGGTGGGGGCGGCTTGGGCCTCAGGGTGGCAGTGTTGGTGGGCAGGATGACATAGCTGGTGTCTATGGCTTGATCCTGAGCCCGGGAGAGCTCTGAGTCCAGCTTTTTGAAGATGTCCCCGTCGCAAATGTAGATGGACTTGGGAGGCTGCTGGCTCTTGTCCTTCTTCAGAGTGAGGGTGTGGTTGCCGAACTCATTGAGGTTGATGGGCCCCATGTAATGCGGGGAACTTTGGAGGTGCATCTTGGAGACGTTGGCTGGAAGACTGTTAAAGTTGGAGGAGCCCTTCTGATGGTTCAGCTTCACCTTCTCCTCGTCCTGCAGAGATGGGCGCTTCAGGGTCCCCGTGATCGTCATGGTACGGCAAGTGCTGATGTCTTTGTTTAGAACTAACAGGTCAGGGGAAGGGAAGCACAGGGTCAGTGGCTGCAACCAAAAGGCTCTCTCCATCTTAATAAAAAACACTCAACACCAAATCATGTCATTCAGATACATCTCTCCAGATTAAAAACTACCACAGAGGATTGCAGTTTCCTGCTCTAAACTTGGTCCCAGTGAATCTTCCCTTTTGCAGTTCCAGTCATCAGCTATGTCTGGAAGAACTGCATGCCGATATCGCAGCTGGTTTTCCATTGCCTGTTCTTAATTATGCAAGGGTAGGAAGAAACGCTCCATCACTGGCAGCCTTCAAGTAGTGGTTGGATAAACACCTGCCAGTTGAACACTATGGGATTCTATGATTTTTTTTTTTACATGTTTAATATAGCTTTTAATGCGGAGGCCGTTTTCCCACTGAGCTTACCTCGGAGCGACGTCCCTCTTCACCGCGCAGCGTCTGCGCGGATTTCCCACCAACTGCTCCGAGGCTGCTCCGAGGCACCAAGTAGAGTTGCGGCTTTTGTGTCGCTAACGTAAACTGGTTTTTAGCGGTTTCCATTTGCGACGCAAAAGGTTGGGAACTTCCTGGTTCCTCGGAGCAGTTGGTGGGAAATCTGCGCAGACGCTGCGTGGTGAAGAGGGACGTCGCTCCGAGGTAAGCTCAGTGGGAAAACGGCCTTAGATTTTTAAGATCCTTCTGTTCCTCCCCATCAGTGTTTCACAGCAATCTGACATGCCACTTGTCTCCAACGTGATGCCCCCCACCAACACCTTTTATGGCACCTACTAGGGCTTTTTTTGTAGCAGGAACTCTTTTGCATATTAGGCCATACCCCTAATGTAGTCAATCCTCCTGGAGCTTCCAGTAGGCCACGGACTAAGAGCCCTGTAAGCTCTTGGAGGATTGGCTACATCAGGGGTGTGTGGCCTAATATGCAAAGGAGTTCCTGCTACGAAAAAAGCCTCGGCGCCTACCTCTTTTTAGAAAGTAGGAGGGGCCAAATGTGTGCTTTTTTTTTTTTGCCTAGTAGTTGGTCATTGACCAAGCAGATTTAAAACTCATGTTGTTTTGGCAGCAGTTGCCACCCCGAGCCAAGGAAAAATCGAACCATATGTTCAATTACAAAGGCATCCTGTTACAAAAGAGTTCCTGCCTGAAATGTTGAAGAGCAACTATTAGAGTTATGCATAACCCTGCTCCCTGACTTTTTGCAGCTGGCTCCGCCTCCTGTGTCGGCCATTTTGTGGTTGTGCCCACCATCCTGTGTCAGGATTCCAAAGTCGACCACAGGCTCAAAATGGATGGTGACCTCTATAGTACACTATCAAGTTGACCAGCGCGATGCAGAGGTCAAGACTAGGTCTTGGGATACCCCGGTTGAAGTCGCAGCTTTCCTGGGTGTCTTTGGTTCAGTCACTCTCTCCAACTACAGGGGTGCAAAGAGCAAAGGAGCACCACAGATGCTGTCCTCAGCTCTTTGTAAAAAGGAGGGGATAGACAGATAGACCTGTTTCCAGCATGACCTGAGGGCAACAAAACTTATGACTTCAGGTCCACAAAAGCTTGACAGGGATTGGAAGCAAACACTACCAATGAATTCTGGATGGCATATACATTATATAGAACAAAGTAGGAGTGAAGTGTCACCTTTAAGACCAACAAAGTTTTATTCAGAGTGTAAGCTTTTGTATGCAGGCATACTTCTTCAGACGAGGGGATAAGGTACCTTATCCCCTCGTCTGAAGAAGTACGGCTGCACACGAAAGCTTACGTTCTGAAAAAAAAAAAACTTTGTTGGTCTTAACAGTGCCACTTCACTCCTACTTTGTTCTACTGCTTCAGACCAACATGGCTGCCCACTTGGATCTATATAAATTATATATTTGAACTGCTGGTGCCCACCAAACCTGTTGAATGGGATTGCTAGTCTGTCTCTATCTATCCAACTATCTATCTATCTATCTATCTATCTATCTATCTATCTATCTATCTATCCATCCATCCATCCATCCATCCATCCATCTATCCATCATCTATCTATCTATCTATCTATCTATCTATCTATCTATCTATCTATCTATCTATCTATCTATCTATCTATCTATCTATCCATCCATCCATCCATCTATCCATCCATCTATCCATCCATCTATCTATCATCAATCCATCCATCCATCCATGCATCCATCCATAGATAATTTAAATGCAGTCATTTTTATGTGATGGGTTGGATCCAGCCAGCTGTTTCACCCAAGCCCCTTTTTGTAGCCCCCTCATTCATTTTGGACACGGGGATCTCAGCCTTCTCAGCATAGCCCCCCCCTTTGATGATCTAAGCCCCGCCTCCTTTTTTTCACTATCAGAAAAAAGCTGGGCAGACCTAACCCTCTGTATGTACCACATTTCAAATAATTGCTCACATTGTAGTTCAAATAATCACATTGTGATTCAAATAATCACATACAGACAGATACAAACAGCAAGAAGGGTTTAAATTTTTTTCTAGCATTGTATTCTCCAGTTCTGACACTGAACCGAGCAGATAAAATTCTAGCCACTGTATTTCCAAACAGTCTTGAATCCTGGCATCACCCTTTCCTGAAAATCCACTATCAACAGAAGTATAGTGTCCAGATCATGTGATGTGATGGTATCGCTTTACTCTGCTCTGGTAAGACCTCATCTGGAGTCTTGTGTTCAGTTTTGGGCACCACAATTTAAGAAGGATATAGACAAGTTGGAGGAGGGCGAAGAAGATGGTGAGGGATCTGGAGACCAAGTCCTATGAGGAAAGGTTGAAAGATCTGGGGATGTTTAGCCTGGAGAGGAGGCGGCTGAGAGGTGATAGCATCACCATCTTCAAGTACTTGAAGGGCTGTCCTAGAGAGGAGGATGGTGTGGAATTGTTTTCTGTGGCCCTGGAAGTTAGGACCAGAACCAATGGGTTGAAATTAAATCAAAGGAGTTTCCGGCTCAACATTAGGAAGAATTTCCTGACCGTTAGAGCGATTCCTCAGTGGAACAGGCTTTCTTGGGAGGTGGTGGGCTCTCCTTCTTTGGAGGTTTTTAAACAGAGGCTAGATGGCCCTCTGACAGCAATGAAGATCCTGTGACTTTAGGGGGAGGTTTTTGTGAATTTCCTGCACTGTGCAGGGTGTTGGACTAGATGACCCTAGAGGTCCCTTCCAACGCTATGATTCTATGATTCTATAGCTAGACCAAGTTGAGTTTAAAACAGATCAGCATCTTCTTCTGGATTAATGGAAAAATTCAGAGACTCAAATAAACACAAAAGAGATTGCTCTCCCCTTTTTACTTCAGTCTGTTTGGGGAACAAAAGCCCAGGTGTACATTTTTTTTTCTCACAGAATAAATAAGGTGTGACATCACTTCCTGTTTCCCTAGGACTCTCTTGCCCTTACCTTGCCCTTCTCTCTCTCTAGCAAGGGCAGTGTAAGGGAAAGCGGCTTCAAAGAACACCCAGTGATTTTGGTCTTTCATGCAAGCTATTTTTGGATTGGAATCACTGTCAACTTTGGATTGGAAGTCAGCTTGGAAGGCTTCTTGGACCGGGGGAAGAAGGGAGCAGAATGGTTCTGCAGGATCCCACCCACTGAGTCAACCAGGACTTACTTCCAGGTAATATATTTAGAACCGGGGTGGAATTCTAGCAGGAGCTCTTTTGCATATTAGACCCCTGATGCAGCCAATCCTCTTGGAGCTTACAGTAGGCCCTGTACGAAGAGCCCTGTAAGGAATTCTAGCAGGACCTCCTTTGCATATTAGGCCACACACCCCTGATGTAGCCAGTCCTCCTGGAGCTTATAGCAGGCCCTGTACGAAGAGCCCTGTAAGGAATTCCAGCAGGACCTCCTTTGCATATTAGGCCACACACCCCTGATGCAGCCAATACTCGTGGAGCTTACAACGCTCTTTTTTTTGTAAGCTCCTGGAGGATTGGCTGCATCAGGGGTGCGTGGCCTAATATGCAAGGAGCTCCTGCTAGAATTCCACCACTGCTTAGAACCACGATATGAATCAAAAGCTGCAATCACACACTACAGTTGTGTGAACTGGCAAAATCCAGTTGGAAAGTGCGTTGAAAGTGCATTACTTAGCATATGTGATCACAGCCAGACTGTTTCTATGGGGGGGGGGGGAGGCAGGGGAAGTATGCACAAATGAGGAAGGGGTCCTTTGCTGCTTATCAGATTCTTGTATAGAAAGAGAGAAAAAGAGAGACATAGAGAGGGCAGAAGCCAAAGTAGGGAGGCGAAAAGAGACAGTGGAGCATTTGATTGATGAGTATTTTATGAAAGTAGGAAAGGAAGCAATGAGAATTTCCTAAAGGGCATATCGGTACTGGAATGATTTACAATTTCCTCACACTGTCTTGAAATTTTGAAGCCGGATTCCTTTTGGCTGTCCTGAATTGATTGCCCTTCCATTTCCTTGGCTTTGTGATTTCTTGCACGGTGGATGGAGCAGGGGAGAATCAGCTGTCAGCTGCTTTGAGCCTCGGCCCAGAAGAGAAGTGGGGCGTAAAGGTCTCAATAAAATAAATCAATAAGTTCTACATAGAGGTGACCCAAATCTGAATGGCCCAGGTTAGCTTGATCTCCTTGGGTCTGAGAAGCTAAGTGGCGCTGGCCCCAGTTAATTCTTGGATGGGAGACCACCAAAGGAGTCCAGGGCTGCTACGCAGAGGGAGGCGATGACAAACTACCTCTGAATATCTCTTGCCTTGGGCATAAGAACCTAAGAGAAGCCATGTTGGATCAGGCCAGTGGCCCATCCAGTCCAACACTCTGTGTCACACAGAAGAACATAAGAGAAGCCATGTTGGATCAGGCCAGTGGCCCATCCAGTCCAACACTCTGTGTCACACATAAGAACCTAAGAGAAGCCATGTTGGGATCAGGCCAGTGGCCCCTCCAGTCCAACACTCTGTGTCACACAGAAGAACATAAGAGAAGCCCTGTTGGATCAGGCCAGTGGCCCCTCCAGTCCAACACTCTGCGTCACAGAAGAACATAAGAGAAGCCATGTTGGATCAGGCCAGTGGCCCATCCAGTCCAACACTCTGTGTCACACAGTGGCCAATATATCTGTGTGTGTGTGTGTATAACACACACACTCATATACATAAGATATTGAAGAAGAAGATATTGGATTTATATCCCGCCCTCCACTCCGAAGAGTCTCAGAGCGGCTCACAATCTCCTTTACCTTCCTCCCCCACAACAGACACCCTGTGAGGTGGATGGGGCTGGAGAGGGCTCTCACAGCAGCTGCCCTTTCAAGGACAACCTCTGCCAGAGCTATGGCTGACCCAAGGCCATGTTAGCAGATGCAAGCGGAGGAGTGGGGAATCAAACCCGGTTCTCCCAGATAAGAGTCCGCACACTTAACCACTACACCAAACTGGCTCTCCTGTATGTATAAATACATATACACACATATATACACACATGTGTGTATATATATATATATATATATATACATGTGTGTGTATATATATATACACACACATGTATATTGCTCATTGCTTCCTTTCCTACTTTCATAAAATACTCATCAATCAAATGCTCCACTGTTTCTTTTCGCCTCCCTACTTTGGCTTCTGCCCTCTCTATGTCTCTCTATATCTTCACACACACACATATATACATACATATATATACATATATATACATATATGTGTGTGTGTGAAGATATATATATCCTGGGGCTAATAGCCACTGATGGACCTCTGCTCCATATTTTTATCTAACCCCTTCTTGAAGGTGGCTATGCTTGTAGCCGCCACCATCTCCTGTGGCAGTGAATTCCACATGTTAATCACCCTTTGGGTGAAGAAGGACTTCCTTCTATCCATTTTATCCTGACTGCTCAGCAATTTCATTGAATGCCGACGAGTTCTTGTGTTGTGAGAAAGGGAGAAAAGTACTTCTTTCTCTACTTTCTCCATCGCCACAGTAAGGTTGCCAAGTCCAATTCAAGAAATATCTGGGGACTTTGGGGGTGGAGCCAGGAGACTTTGGGGGTGGAGCCAGGAGCAAGGTTGCAGCAAGCCCGATTGCACACCGAAGGAAGTTCTGGCCGTCACATTGAAAGGGACCGCACACCTTTTAAATGCCTTCCCTCCACTGGAAAGAATGAAGGATAGGGGCACCTTCTTTTGGGCCTTACAGAATTGGACCCCCTGGTTCAATCCTTTTGAAACTTGGAGAGAATTTTGGGGAGAGGCACTGGATGCTATGCTGCAATTTTGACGAGTCTACCTCAAAAGACAGCACCACCACCCCAAGCCCCAGATACTCATGCCCCAGATACCACCCCAAGCCCCAGATACACCCAGATATTCTCAAATTATCCCCTATGGGAATCAGTCTCCATAGGGCATAATGGAGTGCCCAGCAGACATTTCCCATTCCCCCACCCCACTGTCTGGTGACCCTGAAGTGGGGGGGAGGGCCTCCAAACCGGGGGATTCCCTGCCCCCACCTGGGGTTTGGCAACCCTACCCTACAGAGTCCTCATGAGTTAGCGGTGACTTTATGGCACTTTTCACGACTTCACAGAGGTGAGCGCGTAGCTGAAGTGGATGAATATGGATTATTCAGGTTGGTACATGGGGAGGGATGGTGGGAAGACGGCAGAGATCAGGGAAAAGAAAGAGCATGAACCATAGAAACACAATAGGCTCAATTGTTCAGCTGCAACTATTCAACGTTCGCACAAAGGAAAATAAAGAATGACCCCAGCAAACACATTTGCAAAAGAGATGCACAGATTTCCTCTAATGCACTGGAGTTTCTCCTAGCGCTGTATCCCAGTCCTCAGTTTGAATTTAACTGGAAGAATTAAAATAATAATAATTCCAGAATCGGCATGTGTTCAGCTTGTCATAGAGTTCCGTTCCTTTCAGGGCTTCCCCCCCCCTCTTTTCTTTTCTTTTCATTTTTTTTTTTAGCAGAAGCACATACGAATGCAGTGCCAGCTGGCTTGGCGTCAGGGGGTGTGGCCTAATGTGCTAATGAGTTCCTGTTGGGCTTTTTCTACAAAAAAAGCCCTGGCTCCTTCCACTTACGTAGTACATTTTCAAGCATGCATGTTTCTGTGTGCCATGATAGTCCATAAGACAAAGAGCAGAACACCAACCTATCCATCTCCTCCCCCCCCCCCTTTCTTCTTTTACAACCTAGGGCAAGTAATAAATCCATCTGGCCCAAGGATGTTTAGGTTAGCCTTGCTGTGAACCGTGCGATGTGCCTCTCCCACAGATTCACACAGCCAGGTCTCATCTGCTCTCAGAGAAAGTGTGAGAAAGGGAGATGTTTGTAACAGCCTGCATTCCTAAGTGGTAAAAGAGATACTTTGTAGTAACCTTTGAAGCCATGACTCAAATTGCATCTTTATGTGACTCTTTGAAGCTATCCTATAAAGTATCTATGTGTGTCTGTATACGTCACTACGTCCAAGGATTCTGTCCTTGGCAAAGCTATGGAGTTTCTACAATAAAGCAACTTTTAATTGAATAACGAGAGACTGATTATTGAGAAATATCGATGCTTGGCATTTTCCATAAGTGAGGAGCACATTTTCATTAATAATATATTGCACCTCTGCCTCCCCCAACATCTTAATGCGTGATTGCATCTAGATTTCTTTTCACTAAAGGAACTGAGTATTCTCACACACACTAAAGAATACACTTTCAATCCACATTGCAGTCATCTATACAATTACCTCCCAACGGATTTCTTGCACTGTTAGGTCAATGTACACATAAGAACATAAGAGAAGCCATGTTGGATCAGGCCAACGGCCCATCAAGTCCAACCCTCTGTGTCACACAGTGGCAAAAAATGTTATATACACACATACACTGTGGCTAATAGCCACTGATGGACCTGTGCTCCAGTGATGTTGAAGAGGGATAAAAGGATGTGAATATGTGGGCAAAATCACAATCGGCTTTTTTATTGCAGGAACTCCTGTGCATATTAGATGTAGCACAGATGTAGCCAATCCTCCAACGGCTTACTGGGCTCTTCATACAGGGCCTACTGTAAGCTCCAGGAGGATTGGCTACTTCATGGGGGTGTGGCCTAATATGAAAAGGAGTTCCTGCTATAAAAAAAAGCTCTGATCACAGTTAAATACATATGCACGCCAGTTTATCTGGAATATTGCAATTAAAATATTGCAATAGTTCCTAGAGCAAAATTTTGAGTCCGGGGGCACCGTTAAGACCAACAAAGTTTAATTCTGGGTATCAACTCTTTTGTGCATGCGTACATCTTTAGATATCAAGGAGAAGATCAGGTAATTCAAAACCCCTAACGTGGCACTTCAGAGTTATTTTTCATTGCAATCTTGCAATGAAAATAGTGCAAAGAAAAACAACTCTGAAGCAGCAGTTTTGGGGTTTCAGACACTCTGGTATATCTCTAATTCTGTCTGTCTGTTTACAGAATGAAAGTTAGAAGTTTGAAAGCCACAAGAGGGAGGGAGTGAGGAAGGAAGGAAGGAAGGAAGGAAGGAAGGAAGGAAGGAAGGAAGGAAGGAAGGAAGGAAGGAAGGAAGGAAGGAAGGAAGGAAGGAGGGCAGGAGGGAAGGAAGAAAGGAGGGAGGGAAGGAAGGAAGGAGGTTGGGAGGGAAGCAAGAAAGGAAGGAGGGAGGAAGGATGGAAGGAAGGAGGGAGGGAAGGAAGGAAGGAAGGAAGGAAGGAAGGAAGGAAGGAAGGAAGGAAGGAAGGAAAAAGGAAGGAAGGAGGGAGGGAAGGAAGGAAGGAGGGGGGAGGGAGGGAGGGAGGGAGGGAGGGAGGAAGGAAGGAAGGAAGGAAGGAAGGAAGGAAGGAAGGAAGGAAGGAAGGAAGGAAGGAAGGAAGGAAGGAAGGAAGGAAGGAAGGAAGGAAGGAAGAAAAGCACCTTTAACTTTAAATGCATTCTCCAAGCTGCCAGCTGGCTTGGCTTGCAGAAGTAATTTAAAGAGAGCAATGTCTTCTCCAAGCCAGCTGATGGGATGATGAGGACTTCAAGAGCCACACAAGCCACAGTTTGGCCGCCCCTGTGCTATAAGATCTACGTTTTGGTGCTGTCCTTTACATATTAGGCCACACTCCTAATATGTAGCCAATCCTCCAACAGCTTACAGGGCTCTTTGTACAGGGCCTACTGTAAGCTCCAGGAGGATTGACTACTTCACGGGGGTGTGGCCTAATATGCAAAGGAGTTCCTGCTGTGGAAAAAAGCTCTGACCATGTATGCACACCAGTCTATCTGGAATACTGCAATTAAACACGTGGTTCCCGAGCCTTTGTTTGGCCGCCCCTCCTTTAGCATTTTTGTGTTGTCTCCCCACCCCACCCCCCACCCCCAGGTTCTGCATTACCAATGTGTACATTGATTTAACAGTGTTAAAAAAAAAATCTGTTCGGAGGTGATTGCATAAGTGGCCGTGCCCAGATTCTCTTTGTGTGACGTCTTATCAGTGCACAAGATCCAGATGTACCGATTAAGAATTACATACAATTCAGAGTCCCAAATACCAAGAAGAAAAAAGTGGGATGCAGAGAGTTCGGGAAGTATCCCTAATCTCCACAGGGTACACTTCGCACACAAACAGTCATCTGCAATCTGTTATCGGCCATGGCTTTGTGACAAGGTTTCCCAGTCACATACGGCGTGTGGCATCCCTGATGACGGTAACGGGTCATGAGATGCAAACAGACAGAAAAGAGAGACAGAGAGCAGGAAGCACGAGAAAGCCAGGAAGGTAAATAAAAGCGATTTTGTCAGGCAGCACAGAGAGACTTATTTTGAATCGCTCCCTCAGAGAGATCCTGGTTTGGAAGATTGGAATCTGAGGCAGGGTCTGAGCGAGCCAGGGGTGTACTTGCCCAGAAGCAGGAGAGGGTCTTGGGAAAGCTACGGAATGTCAAAGGTGAGCCGTCGATAGGGTTGCCAATCCCTAGGTGTGAATAAAGGAAAGCAACAGCTCCGTGTATAGAAGAAGAGATTGGATTTATATCCCGCCCTTCACTCCGAAGAGTCTCAGAGCGGCTCACAATCTCCTTTACCTTCCCCCACCCACAGCAGACACCCTGTGAGGTAGATGAAGATATTGGATTTATATCCCGCCCTCCACTCCGAAGAGTCTCAGAGCGGCTCACAATCTCCTTTACCTTCCCCCCCCCCCACAACAGACACCTCGTGAGGTAGATGAAGATATTGGATTTATATCCTGCCCTCCACTCCAAACACTCTCAGAGCGGCTCACAATCTCCTTTACCTCCCCCCCCCCACCACAACAGACACCCTGTGAGGTGGGTGGGGCTGGAGAGGGCACTCCCAGCAGCTGCCCTTTCAAGAACAACCTCTGCCAGAGCTCTGGCTGACCCAAGGCCATGCTAGCAGGTGCAAGTGGAGGAGTGGGGAATCAAACCCGGTTCTTTTATGATTTTTTTTATATGAGGAAAGAGATTGAATTTTCTACATTAATTGGAGAAACGTCGACTGTGGGGTGACATGATAGAGGTTTACAAGATTATGCATGGGATGGAGAAAGTGGAGAAAGAAATACTTTCGTCCCTTTCTCACAATACAAGAACTCATGGGCGATCAATGAAATTGCTGAGCAGACAGGTTAAAACGGATAAAAGGAAGTACTTCTTCACCCAAAGGGTGATTAACATGTGGAATTCACTGCCACAGGAGGTGGTGGCGACTACAAGCATAGCCAGCTTTAAGAGGGGATTGGATAAAAATATGGAGCAGCAGAGGTCCATCAGTGGCTATTAGCCACAGTTTGTGTGTATATATATATATACATGTGTGTGTGTGTGTATATGAATGTGTGTGTGTATATGTATGTGTGTGTGTATGTATACTGTATACACACACACACACATATTGGCCACTGTGTGATACAGAGTGTTGGACTGGATGGGCGATTGGCCTGATCCAACATGGCTTCTCTTAGGTTCTTATGTGTGGCACAAAACTGAATGGGCCAGCCTGATCCAACATGGCTTCTCTTATGTTCTTATGTGTGACACAGAGTGTTGGACTGGAGGGGCCATTGGCCTGATCCAACATGGCTTCTCTTAGGTTCTTAATTGGAGAAGGCATCTTTATTGGACATTTTTTGTGAATATTTCATATTGGAGAAGAGGTACTCTATACATGGAGCTGTTGCTTTCCTTTGTTCACTTATCAGTGTGACTTTTTTCCTGTTGCACAATCCCCAGATGTGGACAGGCAATCCCCCGGTTTGGAGGCCCTCCCCCCGCTTCAGGATCATCAGAAAGCGGGGGGGGGGGGGAGAATGTCTACTGGGCACTCCATTATTCCTTATGGAGACCGATTCCCATAGGGTATAACGGAAAATTAATCCATGGGTATCTGGGGCTCTGGGGGAGCTGTTGTTTGAAGTAGAGGCAGCACATTTTCAGCATAGCATCCAGTGCCTCTCCCCAAAATACCCTCCAGGATTCAAAATGTTTGGACTGGGGTGGGGGAGTCCAATGAGACCCAAAAGAAATTACAATAGCAATATAACTAGAATGCGAAGAATGAAAACTGTGATTGGCCAATATAGTTTCTTCCCGCGTAGCGCTAGCTACGTCGTTTTAATTGCTTAATTCTCTTAGGGGTTAACGTTTTTAAAACTGTCATCTGATATTGCTGTTTTGAAAACGACTGCTAGCCGCCCTGCGTCTGCTTGCGGAGAGGGCAGGATACAAATCTAAAGTAAATAAAAATAAATAAATAAATAAAATAGAAAGGTGCCCCTATCCTTCATGATTTCCTATGGAAGGAAGGCATTTCAAAGGTGCGTGGTCCCTTTAAATGTGATGGCCAGCACTCCCTTTGGAGTTCAATCGCGCTTGTCTCACCCTTGCTCCTGGCTCCACCCCCAGCGTCTTCTGGCTCCACCCCAACATCTCCTGGCTCCACCCCAAGCGTCTTCTGGTCTTACCCCAATGTCTCCTGACTCTACCCCCAAAGTCTCCTGGCTCCACCCCCAGTGTCTTCTGGCTCAACCTCAATGTCTCCTGGCTCCACCCCCAAAGTCCCCAGATATTGAATTGGACTTGGCAACCCTATGAGCCTAGGATGCAGAAGAGCAGAGCACCAGAGGAAGGGACAGGCAGCGTTTACTGGGTTCTTGCTGGCAGCAGTCCATAACGGCAGTCTCTTCAAGCACGGACAGGGCGGCATAAGGGTCAGGGTTGGCTCTCTAAAGAGGCATGGGGAAGGGAGGCGTAAGGGTCAGGGCTGGCTCTCTAAAGAGGCATGGGGAAGTGGTGGACCCAGAGGCAGATCTCCAAGGCGGGGACAAGCACTAGCTCCTTTTCTTCTGCCACCGCAAGCATTTAGCCCTCACCTCCATCGCTTTCCCTCTCAGCTCTGCCTCTCTCCCCTGCCACAGGAGTAGCCAAGGGCCCTTCCCTCCTCGTTTCCCTCTCATGCTTCAAAACAGGGCAGTAGACCATGCATGCCCAGAAGGTCTTCTAAAATTCATGCTAGAGGGATCTCACAATGGTTCAGGAAGCTCTGTAGGTCATGTATGGCTTGCCAGATGGGCCTAAAGACACTCAGAGATTGAGAATGGGGAGTCCTTGGGGTTTTTTGGGGGAAGGCAGGACAGGGCAGTGACGGCTGGGGAAGGGGGTCTGAGGCGGGACCTCCTGTTGAGCTGCTGCTGAGACTGGTGGCCCATTCATGTCTGCAGGGCCATGCAGAGGCCTGAGGATGTGGGTTTCGAGAGAGCAAGAGGGACGCAAAAGAGGCAAGGTGGGTGGAAAGCAGTCCACACACTGTCTCCCCAAGTGCAGGCAATCCCGAGTGAACCGTGAGGGGAGTTTTAAACACAAGGACATCAGAAGAGCCCTACTGGATCAGATCAATGGTCCATCTAGCCCAGCATCCAGGCTCACACAGTGGCCAACCAGTTCCTCTGGAGGTCCAGCAACAGGGCAGGGAGGCCAAAGACTTCCCCTGATAAGACCATCAGAAGAGCCCTGCTGGATCAGAGCAGAGAGGGTCCATCTAGACCAGCATCTTGCCTCACACTGTGGCCAACCAGTTCCTCTGGAGGTCCAGCAACAGGGCATAGAACCTGAGGCCTTACCCTGACGAGAACATAAGAAGTGCTCTGCTGGATCAGACCAGTGGTCCATCCAGTCCAGCCTCCTGCCTCACACAGTGATCTACAAGTTCCTCTGGAGGGCCAACAACAGGGCAGAGAGGCCGAAGCCTTTCCCTGAGAAGAACATCAGAAGAACCCTGCTGGGTCAGACCAGGGAGGGTCCATCTAGTCCAGCCTCCTGTCTCACATAGCGTCCAGCCAGTTCCTCTGGAGGGCCAACATGGCTGGGACCTTGCTCTGATGTTGCCTTCAGGCTCTGGGATTTAGTGCCCCTGAATGTGGAGCTTCCCCTCAGTCACCATAGCTACTAGCCATGGATAGAAGAAGAAGAAGACTGCAGATTTATAACCCGCCCTTCTCTCTGAATCAGAGCCTCAGAGTGGCTTACAATCTCCTATATCTTCTCCCCTCCACACACAACAGACACCCTGTGAGGTGGGTGAGGCTGGAGAGGGCTCTCCCAGCAGCTGTCCTTTCAAGGACAACCTCTGCCAGAGCTCTGGCTGACCAAAGGCCATTCCAGCAGCTGCAAGTGGAGGAGAGGGGAATCAAACCCGGTTCTCCCAGATAAGAGTCTGCACACTTAACCACTACACCAAGGAAGGAAAGGAAAGGTCCCCTGTGCAAGCGCCAGTCGTTTCCGACTCTGGGGTGACGTTGCTTTCACAACGTTTTCACAGCAGACTTTTTACGGGGTGGTTTGCCATTGCCTTCCCCAGTCATCAATGCTTTCCCCCCCAGCAAGCTGTGGACTCATTTTACCGACCTCAGAAGGATGGAAGGCTGAGTCAACCTCGAGCCGGCTACCTGAAAACCCAGCTACCGCCGGGGATCGAACTCAGGTCGTGAGCAGAGCTTAGGATTGCAGTACTGCAGCTTTAACACTCTGAAACGCGGGGCTCTTACTACACCAAACTGGCTCTGTTATCCAAACTAGCCTTATCCTGCATGAATGTATCTAATCCCCAGACAGTAGATGATGTGAAAGACCTTAGCTTGAGACCTTGGAGAGTCACTGTCATTCTGAGTAGACAACGGACCAAGGGTCTTATTCAGTAGAAAGGCAGCTTCACATGTCCGTGTGCCCCATCATCTCCAGGAATGTTTTCCTGATCTGGCTCCAAAGAATGGGGAGTGGGGGTTGATGGCAGAGAAGAGTTCTGTTTCCTTCACCCACACGGCCTTTTAGATATAACCAGTATCCTCCCAATTCCATTTGATACGTGAGTGAGGCAGGCAGGTGAATGAAGGTGGATGTGCTGTAACAGGGGTGGTCAAACTTGCTTAACGTAAGAGCCACATAGAATAAATGTCAGATTTTTGTGAGTTGCATAGACATGAATGGCAGATGTTTGAGAGATGGGAGGGAGGGAGGAAGGAAGGAAGACAGACAAATAGATGGGGGAAGGAGGTGGGAGGTGGAAAGAAAGCAACTTTAAATACATTCTCCAAGCCGCTGGCTGGCTTGGCTTGACAAATACCTTCTCCAAGCCAACTGACAGGCTGGTGGGGGCTTTGAGAGTCTCACAATGTGTGTGAAAATTGTAGAAAATTCAAATATTTGATATAACAAATTCACTCGTAAGGTAATACGATGCTATGCAAAGTGCAAATATAAGGCACAAGATCGCAAAGATTGCTGCTTCCAACGTTTATACTGGCTAAAAGACAATTTGGAGCATTAGACTCTATTCTCACGGCTCACCATACCACATCCCGGAGTTCCAGTTTCAAAGGATAGATTGTCAACTATAAGTAGATGGACTTTACATTCGGGTGTGACTTATATTTGCACTTTGCATAGCATCGTATTATCTTACGAGGGAATTTTGTTATCTCAAATATTTGAATTTTCTACAATTGAGGGCGGATGCCTTAGGGCTTTTCACCTGCTCCAATTTCCACGTTACTCTTTTTTGATTGCTATATTCTCCCGCGGCAAGCTATAAGTTTTAAGTTTGGTGCTGTTGACCCTTCAATCATAGCTGAATCTTGTAAAAAAAAAATGTGCCAAAACAAAGCCCATCCTTGGCTTTCGCTAACACCCTACTTGTAGAGGAAAACGGGAGAAGGAGAGCTGGCAGACAGGAAGTGGGCAGAGCTGGGAGCCCTTCGGGGGGCAGAGCAAGCAAGGAACAGCTCAGACAGCAAAACAGCAAAACAGGATACATTTGTTTTTTTGTAAATTGGAAAAAAAAAGAGAGGTCAAGTTCAATCCCCAAACCAGGTCACTTGCCGAGTCCTCACCTGTGATGTGCTCACCTGATCTACAAGCCATATCCACGTCCTTCTCGAAATCGGTCTGAAAGACAGAGAAAACAGAGGGGGGGGGGTGCGGTCAACCGGGTGGAGGGGGGAAGAGAAAGGCAGGGGGCCACCAAGCCAACACTTCTGAGTCTTGCAGGGCAACAACAAAAAAAAAAATAACACCCATCACAAACCCCAGTCATAAACCAGAGAACTGTTGGGAGGCAAACGTTTTGGGGACTCTCAATAGCAGGGATCCAATGAGCTGGATTTCTAGTCCAGATACTGTAATTCTACCTTGAGCACACAATTAATATCTGCCTTGAGGATAGCGCAATGGGGTTCGTTACATTTATGAAGCTGGATGTGAAGGCCGATTCTTGTGCAAGCTAATGAGACAGGGGCAAAAGGGAGACACAGAAAGTGCATTTGGGTGCCCTTCCAAACACACGTTTCATTCAAAGCCAGGATTCCGCGCATCTCCCGCTTGCTGCAGTGAGATTCACTGTATCGCGCCCACCAAGGGGCTGGTCCCTCGGATTGACATTTTTTCTGCCTGTCATCTCAAAAGCTTAGGCTGGGCCAAGCAAAGGGCAATTGAGCCAAAATGAAAAACCTCATTTGACAACCAGTCTGCAATCCTGAGAAGCAGGGCCTTTTTTGTAGCAGGAGCTCCTTTGCCTATTAGGCCACATACCCCTGATGGAGCCAATCACCCAAGAGCAGGGCCGGATTAACAATTAGGCAAATTAGGCACTAGCCTATGGGCCCCCATACCTTTAAGGGCCCCGAACCGGATTCCACCCCCCTCCCCCCGTTTCCCTCCTGCTTGCAGCCCTTGAAAGTCTGCAAACGCAGCCAGCAACTGAGCCGTTCTTTGCCCGACTTGCCTGAGGTGGCTGCTGGCATCGTCTCCAAGTTTGCCTTTCTCTACTTCTCCCCCACAGCTTCATTAAAGGGAAGGTGTGGTGCCTGAGAAGGTGCCTGAAGGTGCCTGAAGGCTGCAGAGAGCCCCGTGGCTCAGAGTGGTAAAGCTGCAGTACTGCAGTCGGAGCCCTCTGCTCACGATGTGAGTTCGATCCCAGCGGAAGCTGGTTCAGGTAGCCGGCTTCAGGTTGACTCAGCCTTCCATCTTTCCGAGGTCAGTCAAATGAGTCCCCAGCTTGCTGGGGGGGAAAGTGTAGATGACTGGGGAAGCCAATGGCAAACCACCCCGTAAAAAGTCTGCCGTAAACGACTGGTGCTTGCACAGGGGACTGCCTTTACCTTTACCTTTACTGGGAAGAAGAAGAAGAAGATATTGGATTTATATCCCGCCCTACACTCTGAAGAGTCTCAGAGCGGTTCACAATCTCCTTTATCTTCCTCCCCCACAACAGACACCCTGTGAGGTGGGTGGGGCTGGAGAGGGCTCTCACAGCAGCTGCCCTTTCAAGGACAACCTCTGCCAGAGCTCTGGCTGACCCAAGGCCATTCCAGCAGGTGCAAGTGGAGGAGTGGGGAATCAAACCCGGTTCTCCCAGATAAGAGTCTGCACACTTAACCACTACACCAAACTGGCTCTCCACACCAAACTGGGGGCTGCAGGCAGTGAGGCAGGCGCTGCAGCTCTGAGATAATTTGTGAGGGGAGGGGCCAAGATTTTCACTGCCTCGGGGCCTGCACAGAGTTTAATCCGGCACTGTCCAAAAGTTTACAGGGCTCTTCTTACAGGGGCCTACTGTCAACTCTTGGAGGATTGGCTACATCAGGGGGTGGGGCCTAATATGCAAAGGAGTTCCTGCTACCAAAAAAAGTCCTGGATCTGGGCCTGCTACCCACCTGAAACATGTTAGAAGTTCCACTCGTTTAGGTTGCAACATTTAAGGGAACGTTGGTGACAACCAGGACCACAATCGAGGCTCAGATATTCTGCAGAGGAGCTCACCTTCTAGAACCCATTTCCTCTGACAATCCACCAATTAAAATATATGAATTTTACAAGGCTTTTTTTTGTAGCAGGATCTCCTTTGCCTATTAGGCCACACGCACCCTGATGTAGCCAATCCTCCTGGAGCTTACAGTAGGCCCTGTAAGAAGAGCCCTGTAAGCTCTTGGAGGACTGGCTACATCAGGGGTGTGTGGCCTAATATGCAAAGGAGCTCCTGCTAGAATTCCAAGCTCTTGGAGGATTGGCTACATCAGGGGTGTGTGGCCTAATATGCAAAGGAGCTCTTGCTAGAATTCCAAGCTCTTGGAGGATTGGCTCCATCAGGGGTGTGTGGCCTAATATGCAAAGGAGCTCTTGCTAGAATTCCAAGCTCTTGGAGGCTTGGCTCCATCAGGGGTGTGTGGCCTAATATGCAAAGGAGCTCTTGCTAGCATTCCAAGCTCTTGGGGGATTGGCTGCATCAGGGGTGTGTGGCCTAATACGTCAAGGAGCTCCTGCTAGAATTTCAGCCCTACCTTTGCATATTAGGCCACACCTCCCTGCTGTAGCCAATCCTCCTGGAGCTTACAGTAGGCTCTGTAAGAAGAGCCCTGTTAGCTCTTGGCGGATTGGCTACATCAGGGGTGTGTGGCCTAATAGGCAAAGGGGTTCCTGCTACAAAAAAAGCCCTGATGAGAAGACTTAGAGGCAAGGTGGTGTTTCCCACTCCAAGGGTGAGGCTGCAGCCGTGAAGAATAATCGTGAAAAACGGTTCGGGAAAGGAGATGTACCGGGCTAAGCGGGAGTGTGGGGCTGTGTGTTGCTGACGCTGTGTGCTTTCCCCTATGGCATGCGTGCTTCAGAGACCTATGGGGGTGGGAGTCAAGAGGGGGTTCCCGTGACTTTTAAGCTGTCTTTAGAGCAAGAGGCTCTTCAGCCTACCATTAACTGAGCATGTCCATTCTGAAATGACCCCCCAGAATCGCCATTTCCTTCTTCTTGGCGGTCCACCACTCGACATTTGACGGCATCTTGTACCTAAAGAAGGACGTTGCGTGAGGAAGGAAATCGATGGACATAGCAGGTTGAGTACATTGAGGGCGGCATATAGTTTTGACACGGGGGAAGGGGGGGGGCGGGTCAAACATACAATCGTTAAGACCATTTTTAAAAGAGCCAGGCAAAAAGGATATATATACAGAAACAGATCTCACTAGTTTGAAGGGAACGGGACTGAGGGGACAACGCTGGAAATGGATCCATCTACCCAATGCAATCCTATGCCGACTTTCTCTGGTCTTGGATCCATTGATTGCAAAGTGATAGAATTAGATTCTGACCGATTTTGCACTAGACTTATTCCGGGTGGAGAGCCGGGGCTTCTATTTCCGCCTAAGTTATCCTGGAGCTGCGAGTCGGTGCGGTGCTCTTCTGCAGCAAGCAGGATCCGCGGGAGAATATAGCGACCAAAAAGAGTAACGTGGAAATTGGAGCAGGTGAAAAGCCCTAAGGCATCCACGTCAAACCGCCCTCGATTGTAGAAAATTAAAATATTTGAGATAACAAAATTCACTCGTAAGATAATACGATGCTATGCAAAGTGCAAATATAAGCCACACCCAAACATAAAGTCCATCTGCTTATAGTTGACTTATAGTTTGAAACTGGAACTCCGGGATGTGGTATGGTGAGCCGTGAGAATAGAGTCCAATGCTCCAAATCTTCTTTTAGCTGGTGTAAACGTTGGAAGCAGCTATCTTTGTGATCATGTGCCTTGCTGCTTCCAACTTTCAAAAGAAGATTTGGAGCATC
This sequence comes from Heteronotia binoei, assembly GCF_032191835.1. NCBI lineage: Eukaryota > Metazoa > Chordata > Lepidosauria > Squamata > Gekkonidae > Heteronotia > Heteronotia binoei. The sequence goes on from NC_083229.1 coordinate 7,233,953, forward strand.
GGACTCTATTCTCACGGCTCACCATACCACATCCCGGAGTTCCAGTTTCAAAGGATAAGAAGATATTGGATTTATATCCTGCCCTCCACTCCGAAGAGTCTCAGAGCAACTCACAATTTCCTTTAACTCCCCCCCCCCCCACAACAGACACCCTGTGAGGTAGATGAAGATATTGGATTTATATCCTGCCCTCCACTCCGAAGAGTCTCAGAGTGGCTCACAATCTCCTTTCCCTTCCTCCCCCACAACAGACACCCTGTGAGGTAGATGAAGATATTGGATTTATATCCCGCCCTCCATTCCGAAGAGTCTCAGAGAGGCTCACAATCTCCTTTCCCTTCCTCCCCCACAACAGACACTCTGTGAGGTGGGTGGGACTGGAGAGGGCTCTCCCAGCAGCTGCCCTTTCAAGGACAACCTCTGCCAGAGCTACGGCTGACCCAAAGCCATGCTAGCAGGTACAAGTGGAGGAGGAGTGGGGAATCAAACCCAGTTCTCCCAGACAAGAGTATGCACACTTAACCACTACACCAAACTGGCTCTCCTCTGGATAGACTGGATAGACTGTCAACTATAAGTAGATGGACTTTACGTTTGAGTGTGGCTTATATTTGCACTTTGCATAGCATCATATTATCTTACAAGTGAATTATGTTATATCAAATTTTTGAATTTTCTATAATTGAGGCTGGTTTGACATGGATGCCATAGGGCTTTTCACCTGCTGCGGGAGAATGTCACGCCAACTCAGAGCTCCAGGGCAACTTGCACGGAAATGCAGAGAAGCCCCGGGAGCAAAAGGGCTCGCCACTTGGAACAAGCCCTAGCGCAAAATCGGTTTCTATCGCTGGCATTGATAACACATTCCAGATAGTAGTAACTTTTCTTCAGTTCACCCCCTTAACTGGAGGAAACAGCAACGGTCTGCGGAAATTTAAAAAATGATCCTTTTTTTTTTGCAATTAAGAAGTTTTTGATTTCCATATTCAAAATCCCACAACCCGCAACTCAGCTGCTGTTATACAACCTGGCAGCCTGTTTCTTGGGAAGAAAAGAGGGGGAATAAATCGTTGTAATCAATTCAATTAAACTACATGCAAGCAGAAGGCAGTGGCTTACAGAGCGAAGTAAGGAAACAGTAGGAGCAGTCGACAAAAGGATCTTTACGGATCTCGAGCTCATTCCCCCACCCAGCAGTTATATGCTTTCATGAATGTAAAATACGAAGTCCTGTTCACACATTACAGTGAACGCACGTACATTCTGCATGTATGAGCATACGTCTGTTTGCACAAAAGAGCCAACATGCATTCACTTTAGAAATGAAAGCAGGGACCAGTATTTGGGGTGGTGGTGTGTGGGATTCAATTCACACATTCAGCTGTACATGCGTCGAATGGAACATGAGAATGGAACTCAGCGCGAACACAAAGGGAAAAACCGAGTGGAAACTGTACGCGGATTTTTCGTGCATTCGCTGTAACTAGAGAACAGGGCGACAGTCTCTTAAGTACGTCAAGAATCTAGCTCGGCTGAAGTTTTACCTATAAACCCTCAGGGTGCCCACCTCTCTCCGCAGGATGCAATGGACCATCACAATGACAAAGCCCTCTAAGGAGTCAAAGACCGCAAAGAGGATCTGGAAGAGGGCGGACCGCCGGTCTGTGATGGCCAGCACCGCCGACATCCACGTCAAGGCCAGAAGCGGGAGGACCACACAGGAGCTCCACAGCGACGCCCTGTGAGATGGAAGAGAAGAGGGGACGGTTGAGTTTATTCTGGCTGTAGTGCTGTATCCGGTCAAAGGGTTTCTGCCCAGGAACCTCCTGATCCTAAAGGACTATGCGCCAATTACTTCCGCTACATACAAAAAGGAGACAGAACAGTTTCCAACCTGTCAACAGGATGACTGTAGACGAGCATGGTTTGGTGACAAAGAGCTTCTTCTTTTTTTGCTCTCAAGCAGGCCTGACTCTAGGGGTTCCTGAGCCCAAGGCGGAACCCCGCTTCTCTGCCCCCCCCTTTTAGCGGTATATTTGTGTGCTCTCGCAACTGCTCTAAAGTCTAGCTTGTCAAATACGCAAACAGCGTGAGGTGAAAAACGGCGTCACGTCTTCTTTGCCACCTAGTTTTTCGGCGTGTGGATTGTTCCAGATGGTGACTAAAAGTCATAGTAAAATCTCCCTATGCGGAGGGAAGTGGAGACGGGAATCCTCCCGGACTTTATTACTTCGTCTAAGACGGATTCCTCTCCAGCATTTGCTCCGCCTCTGTGTGTCTCCTTGCATCGGCACAAGCCATCAATTCCCCACCAGTTGCTACACAGCTTCGGGGCTTCTTGCCATTCCTGTCGCAGCAAATGGAACCGCCCACGGAGCAGCTAGTGGGGAATCCATAGCCTGAGCTGGCACAGGGAGGAGAGCAGGGGTGGCGCAAATGCCAGTGAGGAATTAGCTTTAATTTGGAGAAATAACTACTTAGGAGAGTGGGCTGCTTATATGGGCAATATAACAAGGCATGACTACTCTTAAACTAATTTAAACAGAGGCTAGATGGCCATCGGACAGCAAGGAAGATCCTGTGAATTTAGGGGGAGGTCTTTGCCCCGTGGCGCAAAGTGGTAAAGCTGCAGTACTGCAGTCTGAACTCTCTGCTCATGACCTGAGTTCGATCCCTGTGGAAGCTGGTTTCAGGTAGCCGGCTCAGGTTGACTCAGCCTTCCATCCTTCCGAGGTTTGTAAAATGAGTCCCCAGCTTGCTGGAGGGGAAAGCGTAGGTGACTGGGGAAGGCAACGGCAAACCACCCCGTAAAAAGTCTGCTGTGAAAACGTTGTGAAAGCAACATCACCCCAGAGTCGGAAACGACTGGTGCTTGCACAGGGGACTACCCTTATTTATGAGTTGCCTGCATTGTGCAGGGGCTGGACTAGATGACCCTGGAGATCCCCTCCAACTCTATGATTCTACTCAGGGAAAATATAGCTTCCATAAGCAAGAGCTCACTGGGGATGGGTGCGTGTGCGTGCTCGCTCATGGAAGCAGTAATGCACATCTCCTCTCATGTGCAAACATGGCTTGCAAATCCAGGTTGGCTAATGCAAATTGCCTCTTAGCATCTTCTTTTGTGAAATAAATGGAGTCTTTTCGCCTGGGGGAGATGGAAAGTCACTGGCCGACATCATGTGGACCCATGAAAGAGCATGTCTCCACACAGGATGGCCAGAAGCAAATGACACCTCCCTGTACCATTTGCTCGCACATACTTATTTTATTGATTTACTGAATTTCTATTCTGCCTTTCTCCCCAATGGGGACTCAAAGCAGCTGACACCTTTCTCCTCTCCTCCATTTTATCCTCACAACCGCCCTGTGTGGCAGGTTAGGCTGAAAGAGTGTGAGTGGCCCAAGGTCACTGAGCGAGCCTCCGTGTCAGAGTGAGGATTCGAACTTGGACCGATTCCTCGCTAGCCTTATGCCACTCTCACGCTTCCCTTCTCTGCGGGGCTTCCGTCGGACTTCACACTATCTGCTTTTTTCACGCATGTCATGATCCTGGGTCTAGCGAGGCCTGCAGGCCCCAGGAAAGCCTGCTTTGGAGTTATTGGGAAAAGTCTACATCTCCCAGGATCCCCTCTGTCCCTCTGATTGGGCAGCAAGGGGTTTGGAGGGAAACAGGCCCAGAGAGGGGTGGGGCCTGGGAAGAGAATATAAAGGCCAAGCCCAGGATGTGAGTGTTCTTTCCCTGGAAGGCTTAGCTGGAGGCAGGCTGTTGCCTGGAGGGCTGGAAGCAGGGGAAAGGCCCTTACCCAAGGGGTGGGGGGTAAATGTAGTATTATTGTAGGGACTGTAGAGATAGACGCATTAGGGCTTTTATTTATTTCCCCTTCACCCTTTAACTGGTTAATGCACCTTGTTCATTTATATTGCACTAAAATAAACCTTTTGTTGTTGTTGTTCACTCTGCCTGGTCTAGGCTTGCCAATCCCCAGGTCCCAGCGGGGGTTCTCCCACTTTCCCAGGCTCCCTCCCGCCCCCAGTCAGCTGGCCGGTGGGGGAAGCCCCGCCCCCACAGCCACCATGTGACTTTCCACCTCCAGAGGCTTCAGTCTCCGATTGAAAGGCTTCCTCTTGGGATGGTGTGTCTGTGTTACTTGGAAGAAGTTGGCAGCAACTTGTGAGTAGAGAGGCCAATCCCTCGCTTCAGAGTCACCAGAAACGGGGTGGTGGGAGGGGGAGGGAAATGTCTGCTGGGCCCATTATTCCCTATGTGGAGATCGATTCTCATAGAGTATAATGGGGAATTGATCTGGAGGTATCGGGGGCTCTGGGAGGGCTGATTTTGAGGTAGAGGCACCAAATTTTCTGTATAGCATCTAGTGCCTCTCCCCAAAGTACCCGCCAAGCTTCAAAACGATTGGACCGGGGGCTCCAATTCTATGAGCGCCAAAAGAAGGTGCCCCTATCCTTCATTATTTCCTATGGAAGGAAGGCATTTAAAAAGGTGTGCTGTCCCTTTCAATGTGATGGCCAGAACTCCCTTTGGAGTTCAGTTATGCTTATCACACCCTTGTTCCTGGCTCCACCCCCATTGTCTCCTGGCTCTACCCCCAAAGTCTCCTGGCTCCACCCCCAAAGTCCCCAGATATTTCATGAATTGGACTTGGCAACCCTAAGGGAGACCCTTAGCCCAGAGTGGTGGCAGCAATTGGTAAGAACCCCCCCCCCCCGAGTCTCAGATCCTAGCTCAAACCCTTCACCATAGCAGGGCAGAGGGCACTCCTTTCCATAGCAGGGAGAAGCGATTGGGAAACTCTCAAAGACAGCTCTATGCTGTCAGCAGGGCTTTTTTTTTTGTAGCAGGAACTTCTTTGCATATTAGGCCACACCCCCTGATGATGCAGCCAATCCTCCAAGAGCTTACAGGGCTCTTTTTTTGTTATACTAAAACAGAGGTGGAGGAGACCGAGTTCATACCCTGCCCTTAGCTCGGACTCTCAGAGTGGCTTACAATCTCCTTCCCTTCCTCTCGCCACAACAGATATCCTGTGAGGTAGTTGAGGCTGAGAGAGTTCTGAGCAGAGGTGGAATTTCAGCAGAAGCTCCTTTGCATATTAGGCCAAACCCCCCTGATGCAGCCAATCCTCCAAGAGCTTACAAGACTCTTTTCTGTAAGCTCTTGACAGACTGGCTACATCAGGGAGTGTGGCCTAATATACAAAGGAGCTCCTGCTAGAATTCCACTCTGGGTTCTGAGAGAACTGCTCCTGTGAGATTTGTGACTGGCCCAAGGTCAGAGCTTTTTTTGTAACAGGAGCTCCTTTGCATATTAGGCCACACGCCCCTGATGTAGCCAATCCTCCAAGAGCTTACAGGGCCTTGAACACACAAAGCTGCCTTCCACCAGGGGTGGAATTCTAGCAGGAGCTCCTTTGCATATTAGGCCACACGCCCCTGATGTAGCCAATCCTCCAAGAGCTTACAGGGCCTTGAACGCACAAAGCTGCCTTCCACCCAGGGGTGGAATTCTAGCAGGAGCTCCTTTGCATATTAGGCCACATACCCCTGATGTAGCCAATCCTCCAAGAGCTTACAGGGCTCTTTTTTGTAAGCTCTTGGAGGATTGGCAACATTAGGGGTGTGTGGCCTAATATGCAAAGGAGCTCATGATAGCATCCCAACCCTGATCTGTTGTAACCAATCCTCCAAGAGTTTACAGTAGGCCCCGTAAGAAAAGCCCTACAAGCTCTTGGAGGATGGGCTACATAAGAGGGGTGCGGCCTAATATGCAAAGGAGCTCCTGCTAGAATTCCACCCCTGGTATAAATCCTAGTTCAAAGCTGTCATTTTCTGCAGGGGGACTGCTCTCGGTCATTTGGAGATCAAAAAAGACCTAGCTGTCCACACTCATGTGAAGCACCAGGGATACAGACCCCTCTTTGGGCTGACAGTAGGGCTCCAAACAGCTAGACTCGAATCCAGTAGCGCTTTGGAGACCAACAAGGGTTTTCTTTTCGGCAGGGGGGCTTCAGAGAGTCAACATTCCCTTCATCAGATCAAAGCAGGATTGGCAGTTCTTCAGCGGTGGCCGTCCAATCATTTGAAAGGTCTTCCGCCACCCCTCTTTTGTTTCCATCCGAGGCATGCCCTCCCTCTGGCCCCCTTGAGTCCGACACAAATACAGCGGCTAGCAGACAGTCCCGACAGTTCCCCTTTGCAACAGGACATCGATTAAAAAAAAAAAAACCCAACCGAAGGGAAAGCGTAGAATCGGGGAGAACGGAACCCGACCCAACCGAAAAGTGATCGGAAATGACAAAACGGGGAAGGTTGGGAAGGGTAAAGGAGAGAGACGGATGACACAGCGGCACAGGGAGACCCCATGCAAGGAGGAGGAGAGGCAGTTTTTTTTCGGTTGTGAAGCTATGATGCCGCTAGTGTAGGGTCGCCAATCCCCAGGTGGGGGCAGGGGATCCCCCGGTTTGGAGGCCCTCCCCCCGCTTCAGGGTCGCCAGAAAGCGGGGGGAGGGGAGGGAAATGTCTGCTGGGAACTCTATTATTCCCTGGAGATTTATTCCCATAGAAAATCATGGAGAATTGATCCGCGGGTATCTGGGGCTCTGGGGGGGGGGCTGTCTTTTGGGGTAGAGGCACCAGATTTTCAGCCTAGCATCCAGTGCCTCTCCCCAAAATACCCCCAAAGTGTCAAAAAGAATGGACCGGGGGGTCCAATTCTATGAGCCCCAAAAAAGGTGCCCCTATCTTTTATTATTTCCTATGGAAGGAAGGAATTGAAAAGGTGTGCCGTCCCTTTAAATGTGATGGGCAGAACTCCCTTTGGAGCTCAATGATGCTTGTTTCAGCCTTGATCTTGGCTCCACCCCTAATGTCTCCTGGCTCCACCCCCAAAGTCCCCAGATATTTCTTGAATTGGACTTGGCAACTCTACGCTAGCGTGATACATTTGTCTGTAGTTTTGGTGCTGCTGCATGGACTTCTAACTTTCATCCCCTGCAGAAAGAAGATAATGCTGGTTCTCCCGGGAAGGCTTTTGCATTGCTTGATACGCCGTGCCCTGTTTCAAGTCATTTGGGAGATCCCTGAGGGTTTGGGGGTGGAGAGGGAAAGGCTTGAGAAGAGGAAAGGAGCGACCTGAGCAGAGTATAAATCAGGGGTGGCATTCTAGCAGGAGCTCCTTTGCATATTAGGCCACACCTCCCTGATGTAGTAAATCCTCCAAGAGGTTACAAAAAAAAAATAAAAGCCTTGTAAGGTCTCGGAGGATTGGCTACATCAGGGGTGTGTGGCCTAATAGGCAAAGGAGCTCCTGCTAGAATTCCACCCCTGGTATAAATCATAGTTCAAAGCTGTCGTTTTCTGCAGGGGGACTGCTCTTGGTCATTTGGAGATCAATTGTATTTCTGGGAGATCTCCATGCCCCACTTGGAGGATGGCAACCCTAGCGGATCCCGCCAGCAGCGTTTGATGACATCGCTGTCAAACGTTTCCACAAAGTCAGTGTCCCTAGTGTTAGTTCCCTGTTTATCACCCGCAAGACAAAATGGCGGGTTACCGGTGGTTTGTAGCCATGGCGGGGCACACAGAGCCAATGCCCCCTCGTGGACGGCACCCTATCCTATCAGTGGACATGCTGGACTGTGAGGCTGAGCAGACATCCACGTTTTCCTCTTGCGTGGCTTGCTTACAGGGCTTTTTTTGGGGGGGGGGGGGTTGTAGGAACTCCTTCGCATATTAGGCCGCATCCCTCTTATGCAGCCAATCCTCCAACGGCTTACAGGGCTCTTCTTACAGGGTTTACAGTAAGCTCCGGGAGGATTGGCTACATCAGGGCGGTGCGGCCTAATATGCAAAGGAGTTCCTGCTACAAGAAAAGCCCTCCTTGCTTATGTGTCTTAGGCCACGTGGAAATCCAGAACAAGATATGGTCTCTCCAGCGACGCCAGGAAAAAAGCACAATGCACCCGGTTAACAAAAGCTATATGTTAAATATATTAAATACATTTTTTTAAAAAAAATGATACAATTGTAATTTTCTCAAACGTTCCAAAGGGGACAAGTCCCACCTCCATATAAAGTGAGTACAATGCAGATTCGACAACAAAACACTTGCTTAAGTCCATATGAAAATACAGTCCGTTTCAAGGGAACTCCCATTCCTTATACTGTGCTGGTGTCAAACAGGAAAAGGGTCAGTGGGCCCCAATTCTTAATCGGTCCCTGCGCACATACGTTCTGTTTCCCAGAGGCTTCCTCAGGACTCATTTCCGAAAACATTCCAGCACTTCTCTGCTTTGCTAAGACCTCACCTGGAGTCTTGTGTTCAGTTTTGGGCACCACATTTTAAGAAGGATCTAGACAAGCTGGAACGGGTCCAGAGGAGGGCGACGAAGATGGTGAGGGGTCTGGAGACCAAGTCCTTAGAGGAAAGGTTGAAGGAACTGGGCATGTTTAGCCTGGAGAGGAGGCGGCTGAGAGGTGATAGGATCACCATCTTCAAGTACTTGAAGGGCTGTCCTATGGAGGAGGGTGTGGAATTGCTTTCTGTGGCCCCAGAAGGTACGACCAGAACCAATGGGTTGAAATTAAATCAAAAGAGTTTCCAGCTCAACATCAGAAAGAACTTTCTGACCGTTAGAGCGGTTCCTCAGTGGAACAGGCTTCCTCGGGAGGTGGTGGGCTCTCCTTCCTTGGAGGTTTTGAAACAGAGGCTAGATGGCCATCTGACAGTGATGAGGATCCTGTGAATTTAGGGGGTGGTGTTTGTGACTTTCCTGCTTTGTGTAGGGGGTTGGACTAGATGACCCTAGAGGTCCCATCCAATTCTATGATTCTGTAACTTCCTGACCATTAGAGCGGTTCCTCAGTGGAACAGGCTTCCTCCTTGGGAGGTGGTGGGCTCTTCTTCCTTGGAGGTTTTGAAACAGAGGCTAGATGGCCATCTGACAGCAATGAAGATCCTGTGAATTTAGGGGGAGGTGTTTGTAAGTTTAGAGTGGTTCCTCAGTGGAACAGGCTTCCTCGGGAGGTGGTGGGCTCTCCTTCCTTGGAGGTTTTGAAACAGAGGCTAGATGGCCATCTGACAGCAATGAAGATCATGTGAATTTAGGGGGAGGTCTTTGTGAATTTCCTGCATAGTGCAGAGGGTTGGACTAGATGACCCTGGAGGTCCCTTCCAACTCTATGATCCTATGATTTCGAGTCATGCAAAAAGGTTGGCGTCAATTACCGCTCAGTCTGCATCATTGTCAAGTCTGCATTGTACTTACCTTCTGTGAAGGTGGGACTTGTCCCCTTTGGAATGTTTGAGAAAATTACTATTGTATCCTTCTTTGAATTTCTTTAACATATTTAAACGCATAGCTTCTGTTAACCGTGAGCATGGTGCTTTTTTCCTGGTTTGTTGTATGAGGTTTTTCCCGAGTCACTTTTGCTCTCCAGCGATGCGGCAGTGGGGAATTCTTTTTTGCAGTGGGCATCTGCAGAGGGAGAACGGCGCCACGGTCGCCCCCCTCGTCTGTTTTCAAATATCAAGTATACAGAGAAGGACTGGAGATGGCATGGGATGGGGAGAGAAGGAGAGAAGAGGCGATTACAGGAAAGGAGCTAGAAAAGGGGGAAGAGGACACAGAGTTTTTTTTAAAAAGAAACCCTAATGAGAATAATCCGGGGGGAGGGGGGAAAGAAGAGGAATAGAGGATGGATTCTGCAGAAGGAGGCAGGCCAGAAAGAGGGAAGTCTGACCTCCCTGAGCAAAGAGCAAAGTATTGAAGCAGAAGGTGCAATGAGGAAAAGAGAGATCTTTAATGCACTTCAAGGAAAACAGCAGCAGGGTTAGGAAAAGGGATATGAAGAGCAAGAGGGAAAGGTAATGTCAAGGGGGCTGTGGCTCAGTGGCAGAGCATCTGCTCGATGTACAGAAGGCCCCAGGTTTCATCCCCTGCATCTCCAGTTAAAAAAGACCAAGCAGTACGTGAAGGGAAAGACCTCTGCCTGAGGCCCTGGAAACCTATGGAGATGGACCATGGCTCAGTGGCAGAGCATCTGCTTGGCATGCAGAAGGTCCCAGGTTCCATCCCCTGCATCTCCAGTTAGAAAGGGCCAAGCAGTACGTGATGGGACAGACCTCTGCTTGAGGCCCTGGAGACCTATGGAGATGGACCATGGCTCAGTGGCAGAGCATCTGCTTGGCATACAGAAGGTCCCAGGTTCCCTGCATCTCCTCTTTAAAAAGACCAAGCAGTACGTGATGGGAAAGACCTCTTCCTGAGGCCCTGGAGACCTATGGAGATGGACCATGGCTCAGTGGCAGAGGATCTGCTTGGCATACAGAAGGTCCCAGGTTCAATCCCCTGCATCTCCAGTTGAAGGATCAGGTAGGAGGTGATGTGAAAGACCTCAACCTGAGACCTTGCAGAACACCTGACAGTCTGAGCAGACCACACTAACCTTGCTGGACAGATGGTCTGATTCAGGGGGTGGAATTATAGCAAGAGCTCCTTTGCATATGAGGCCACACAACCCTGATGTAGCCAATCCTCCAAGAGCTTACAAAAAAAGAGCCTTATAAGTTCTTGAAGGATTGGCTACATCAGGGGTAGGAGCTGCAAAGGAGCTCTAGCAGAATTCCACCCCTGGTCTGATTCAGTATAAGGCAACTTCATGTATTGGGGAGGGGCCATGGCTCAGTGGAAGAGCATCTGCTTGGCATGCAGAAGGTCCCAGGTTCAATCCACAACAACTCCAGGCAGCAGGCGATGTGAAAGATGAAAGGCCTCCACTTCCCTGGAAGCTGCTGCCAGCCTGAGCACTGGCTTTGATGGACCAAAGGTCTGATTCCATATAAGGCAGCATCATGACTGGTAAAAGCTGTGGCTCAGCGGAAGAGTCTTCACTTGGCATGCAGAAGATCCCAGGTTCAATCCCAGGCATCTCCAGTTAATGGTGATGTGAAAGAATTCAGCCTGAGACCCTGGAGAGCCACTGCAAATATTAGCAGACCATGCCAACACTGATGGACCAAAGGTCTGATTTGGTAGAAGCAGGGATGGAATCCTAGCAGGAGCTCCTTTGCATATTAGGCCACGAACCCCTGATGTAGCCAATCCACCAAGAGCTTACAAAAAAAGAGCCTTGTAAGCTCTTGGAAGATTGGCTACATTGGGAGTGTGTGGCCTAATATGCAAAGGAGCTCCTGCTAGGATTCCACCCCTGGGTCGAAGGCAGCTTTGTGTGTTCAAGGTATGAAAGAGGATGCTTGCTTCCTGGGCTTCTCAGATGCAGGGAAAGAATAATTTCTGAAGCACTGTGGTAAAGGGGGGTAAGGGAGCTTTGGATGGGACATTCTGTCTCTATGATATGCACCTCAAGATCCCTGTAAAGATTCCAGGGGAGAGTTTGCAGAGGGCAAACCACTGTTCACGAGTTGACATGTGCCCCTCTTTAAACCTCTGCACAGCATGAGATGAGTAGCTTGGGTATTCCATGTGCTATCGGTGCCCCATCCCACAGTCTGGGGTTCTTGCCAGAGGCAAACTATTGAACTAATGCCAATTGCTGGGGCTTCAGTAGGCTGAGAGCTGACTGAGGTCATGATTAGTATAACTATTTTGAAGTCTCTGCACAGAAGTCAAAGTAGGGAAGAAGGAGAAGGAGGAGGAGAAGAAGAAGAGGAGGAGGAGAAGAAGGAGGAGGAGATTGGATTTATCCTTTGCTTTCACTCAGAGTCTCTGAGCAGCTTACAATCTCCTTTTCTTCCTCTCCCCGCAACAGACACTCTGTGAGATAGGTGGGGCTCAGAGAGCTCTTTTGAGAACTGCTCTTGAGAGAGAAGCTCTTTCAAGAACCCAAGGTCACTCAACAGGTGCATGTGAAGGATTGGGGAATTAAACCTGGTTCTCCCAGATTAGAGTCCACACACTTAACCACTATACCAAACTGGCTCTCAAGTATGTCCAGACTTATTCATTGGCATCCAGTAGATCAGGGGTGGCCAACGGTAGCTCTCCAGATGTTTTTTGCCTACAACTCCCATCAGCCCCAGCCATTGGCCATGCTGGCTGGGGCTGATGGGAATTGTAGGCAAAAAACATCTGGAGAGCTTCCGTTGGCCACCCCTGCTGTAGATGACTAATGCAGAACTTAGGTTGGTGTGTTAAGCGTTCATCAAGTTGCTTCCAACTTATGGTGACTTTATGCATTAATGTCCTCCAAAAAGTCCTTTCATTAACAACATTGGTCAGGTCTTCCCACACGTCACCTGGGATCCTGTCTTATACTGAATCATGCTTGGTCCGTCAAGGTCAGTATCGCCTACTCAGACTGGCAGTAGATCTCCAGGGCCTTAGGCTGAGCTTTTACATATCCCCTCCTGCCTGGTCGTTTTAATTCGAGATGCCTGGGATTGAAGAAGAAGAAGATATTGGATTTCTATCCCGCCTTCCACTCCGAAGAGTCTCAGAGCGGCTCACAATCTCCTTTCCCTTCCTCCCCCACAACAGACACCCTGTGAGGTGGGTGGGGCTGGAGAGGGCTCTCACAGCAGCTACCCTTTCAAGGACAACCTCTGCCAGAGCTATGGCTGACCCAAGGCCATGCTAGCAGGTGCAAGTGGAGGAGTGGGGAATCAAACCCGGTTCTCCCAGATAAGAGTCCGCACACTTAACCACTACACCAAACTGGCTCTCCTGGGACCTTCTGCATCCCAAGCAGATGTTCTAACATCAAGGCATAGTCCATCTCCATAGACCTCCAGGGCCTCAGGCAGAGGTCTTTCACATCACCCACTGCCTGGTTCTTTTAGCTGGAGTTGCCAGGGATTGAACCTGGGACCTTCTGCATTCCAAGCAGATGCTCTAACACCAAGACAGAGTCCATCTCCATAGACCTCCAGGGCCTCAGGCAGAGGTCTTTCACATCACCCACTGCCTGGTTCTTTTAGCTGGAGTTGCCAGGGATTGAACCTGGGACCTTCTGCATTCCAAGCAGATGCTCTAACACCAAGACAGAGTCCATCTCCATAGGCCTCCAGGGCCTCAGGCAGAGGTCTTTCACATCACCCACTGCCTGGTTCTTTTAGCTGGAGTTGCCAGGGATTGAACCTGGGACCGTCTGCATTCCGAGCATACGCTTCGCCTCTGAGCCCTTCCCCCTGTAAACTGAGGGCCATGGCTTCCTTTTTTGAGGCTAGGCTGGTGCGAAACCTTGAATGTTATTGGGTGGAGGCACCAGAGGATAAAAGATGGGTTGGGTCTAAAGACTGGCTTCAATTAACGCAAGGCAACTTTCACCGGTGTAACAGGGATTCCCCAGCCCATTCACTTACAGGAATAGATCCAAGCTCCTATTCTAAGAAGCAATCCTGTCAGGCGATCCAAAGAGGAGCCACATCTTTCTAATCTCATTGACTTCAATGGACTCTGTTTAAGATTGCACTACTTGTTCGCTGGCAGAAAGCGCCATCCCGTTGCAGTCCACTTATGGCGACCTCATATGGTTTTCAAGACAAGAGATGATGAAGAAGAAGAGAAGAGATTGGATTGGATGTATACCCTGCCCTTCCCTACCTGAAGGAGTCTCGGAGTGGCTTACAATCTCGTTTCCCTTCCCCTCCCCACAACAGACGCCTTGTAAGGCAGGTGGGACTGAGAGAGCTCTGACGGAAACTGCTCTTGAGCAGAACAGCTCTGAGAGAACTTGTGGCTGACCCAAGGTCACATCAGCAGGGCCGTGTTGAAAAGTGGGGAATCAGACCTAGTCCCCCCCCCCTTTGATGTAAGTGCCAGATCCCTCCCTCGTTTATATATAGGGTACCCATTTGCCTGCTTATGGAAAAAGATTTCCCATGCTCACTAATGCTCAGCAGCTTAGCAGATGGAAACTAGGGCTAAGTGTGTGGGGGGCAGGGAGAGAAGGGGTCATCTGGAGGAGAATCTTTTTAGGGGGGAGGAAAGGCCTTAGCTCTGGCAGAGGTTGCCCTTGAAAGGACAGCTGCTGTGAGAGCCCTCTCCAGCCTCACCCACCTCACAGGCTGTCTGTTGTGGGGGAGGAAGGTAAAGGAGATTGTGGGCCACTCTGAGACTCTTCGGAGTGGAGGGCGGGATATAGATCCAATATCTTCATCTACCTCACAGGGTGTCTGTTGTGGGGGAGGAAAGTAAAGGAGATTGTGAGCCACTCTGAGACTCTTCGGAGTGGAGGGCGGGATATAAATCCAATATCTTCATCTACCTCACAGGGTGTCTGTTGTTGGGGGGGGGGTGTAAAGGAGATTGCGAGCCACTCTGAGACTCTTCGGAGTGGAGGGCAGGATATAAATCCAATATCTTCATCTACTTCACAGGGTGTCTGTTGTGGGGGGGGGGGGGGTTAAAGGAGATTGCGAGCCACTCTGAGACTCTTCGGAGTGGAGGGCAGGATATAAATCCCATATCTTCATCTACCTCACAGGGTGTCTGTTGTGGGGGAGGAAGGTAAAGGAGATTGCGAGCCACTCTGAGACTCTTCGGAGTGGAGGGCAGGATATAAATCCCATATCTTCATCTACCTCACAGGGTGTCTGTTGTGGGGGAGGAAGGTAAAGGAGATTGCGAGCCACTCTGAGACTCTTCGGAGTGGAGGGCAGGATATAAATCCAATATCTTCATCTACTTCACAGGGTGTCTGTTGTGGGGGGGGGGGGGTTAAAGGAGATTGTGAGCCGCTCTGAGACTCTTCGGAGTGGAGGGCAGGATATAAATCCAATATCTTCATCTACCTCACAGGGTGTCTGTGGTGGGGGAGGAAGGTAAAGGAGATTGTGAGCCGCTCTGAGACTCTTCGGAGTGGAGGGCGGGATATAAATCCAACATCTTCATCTACCTCACGGGGTGTCTGTTGTGGGGGAGGAAGGTAAAGGAGATTGTGAGCCGCTCTGAGACTCTTCGGAGTGGAGGGCGGGATATAAATCCAATATCTTCACCTAGCAGGCCTCATGTGAAGGGGGAGCGGGGAATTGAACCCAGTTCTCCAGATTACAGTCCACCGCTCTGAACCATGACCATGCTGGGAATTCTGGGAAAGTCCAGACTTCAAAGTCCAGCCTTGTCCTCCGTGTGTTAGTTGTGCCCTCCACGTGTTAGTTACGTTAAGCTTAACGTAATATAAGCTTAACGTAATAATGTGGTAGGGCATCTTAGGAGGTCTTGTTGGCCCAAGGAAGAGAACAAGAGAGGCAGAAGCACTGACAGAGGGGGTGGGGAAGAGAAAAACCAAACCAGGTGCAGAAAGGAAGAATGAAAGAGGAGATTTGAAATTTGAAAAAGGAGAGAGAGAGAGAAATAATTTTTTAAAAAGGAGAAAGAAAAGAAGTTGAAATTAGAGGAACTAACATGGCGTTACTGGTGGCTGTGGCCGAAACTTCAGCGGAAGAAACCACTCCGCACTTGGCACATTTGAGCGTGATGCCGTAAAGAGGCACTGGCAGCTGACTGCAATTGAAATTAAAAGACGGAAACGAAATAAAACACTTTGCTCGTGAACACAACGGAAAGGGAGCGGGGGAACCAAAAAAAAAAAAAAAAGAAGAAAAAGAAGGAAGGAAGGAAGAGAGGAAGGGGACAAGAATATTTAACTGAATTTCAAAAAAGAATAAGGGAAACTAGAAAGAAAATAAAAATTCCAACCAAGCACCCGGAGCTTGAGAAGAGAAAGAAAATAACAGGGAAGGGGGGGGGGGGAATAAACACTCTTAGCTGCATCGTTCTGGGTGTGGGGGGAACCCAAAGCCACCACCCGTCTCCCCCAAAAGGTCTAGAGATGCATCGGTGTTGCTGGGATTAGATGGAACCATGTTGGGAAAGAAAATAGGCCACTGGAAGCTGCTGGGGCTGTGACATCACAAATCGTCACTCCAGAGTCATTCCCCCTTTTCAACGGCGTGGCTCTTCTCGAGCCCTGCTTCGGCTGTGTAACAATGGACATGCATTGGGTGTGGGGGGGATTGGGTCCATTGATCCAGCCTTGCCTTCCGTGTGTTAGTTGTTCTTTGTGCATTAAGTTGGGATGAGTGAATTTTCTCACTAAGATTCGTTTTTAGATTTCTTTCTATATCTGTCCAGTCTTCCGTGTCCTCACATTATTATGATTATTATTATTATTATTATCAATTGCATTTGATTAATCACCCTATCCCAGCTAGTGCCAGCCTCAGAACGATGTATAACAGTAAAAAAACACGCATCTATAAAATCAATTACATTAAAATTTACAGACCCTGATGGCATCTTTAAAGTGCTCTTAGTTATTACATCACGTCAGGGGTAGGGGGGATCCCCCCAAGAGGGAGTGGAGAGGAGAAGGTGCCAGCATGGCAACCGTCGCTGTCCTTATACATAGGGTTGGCCTTACAGGCCCTGCGAAACTGTAAGAGACCCCGCAGGGCCCTGATGTCTTCTGGCAGAGCGTTCCACCAAGTCGGGGCCAGCACTGAAAAAGCCCTGGCCCTTATTGAGGACAGCCGGACCTCTTTTGGGCCAGATATCACCAGCAGATTTTGACTACTAGAGCACAGTGCCCTTCCAAGGACATAGTGGAGGAGGCGGTCCCGTAAATACATCGGTCCCAGACCGCTCAATCGATTTTGAATATCTGCTGCGGTATGAATTTTTAGATTCAAGTCCATTAGCACCTTAGAGGCCAACAAGATTTTTTTGGGGGGATGGGCTTTCAAGGTTCAATGCTCTCTTCTTCAGATGCGAGCTTCTGACCTCAAACGCTCATACCACGAAAATCTTACCTCGAAATCCCCAGAGCTTATACCATGAAAATACAAGCTTGTCCCTGACAAAGACAGTTTTGACCCTCAAAAGCTTATACCAGGGGTGGCCAAGCTGTGGCTCACAGATTTTGCACACATATTGTGTGGCTCTCAAAGCCCCCACCTCCCCATCAGGCGGCTTGGAGAAGGCATTTATCTCTTTAAATCACTTCTCCAGGCCAAGCCACCTAGGGGCTTGGAGAGTGCCTTTCAAGTTAAAATTGCATTTTCCTTCCTTCCCTCCCAGCTCTCAAACATCTGACATTTATTCTATGCAGCTCTTATGTTAAGCAAGTTTGGCCACTCGTTATAGCGCATCCACCTTCGTTCACCTTCCAGCGTCATTCACATATAAAACGAATTGGGAGGATACTGGTTATATTCAAAAGGCCTTGTGGGAGAAGGAAAGAGAACTCTTCTCTGCCATCAACCCCACTCCCCATTCTTTGGAGCCAGACCAGGAAAGATGATGGGGCACATGGACATGTGAAGCTGCCTTTCTACTGAACAAGACCCTTGGTCTGTTGTCGACACAGAATGACAGTGACTCTCCAAGGTCTCAAGCTAAGGTCTTTCACATCATCTACTGTCTGGGGATTAGATACATTCATGGAGGATAAGGCTAGTTTGGATAAGAGAGCCAGTTTGGTGTAGTGGTTAAGTGTGCGGACTCTTATCTGGGAGAACTGGATTTGATTCCCCATTCCTCCACTTCCTTCCTTCCTCCACTTCCTTCCTTCCTTCCTCCACTTCCTTCCTCCCCTCCCTCCCTCCCTCCCTCCCTCCCTTCCTTCCTTCCTTCCTTCCTTCCTTCCTTCCTTCCTTCCTTCCTTCCTTCCTTCCTTCCTTCCTTCCTTCCTTCCTTCCTTCCTTCTCTCATACATCAGATGTTTATTCTATGTGGCTCTTATGTTAAGCATGTTTGGCCACCCCAGTTTATACCCTGAAAATCTTGTTGGATTCTGAGTTGCTACTGGACTGAAATCTAACTATTCCATTGAAGACCAACATGGCAACCTTCTGAAACTATCTTCATGTATGGATATTGTGAGAGGTAGAATTCTAGCAGGAGCTCCTTTGCATATTAGGCCACGCACCCCTGATGTAGCCAGTCCTCCAAGAGCTTACAACCCTCTTTTTTTGTAAGCTCTTGGAGGATTGGCTACATCAGGTGGGTGTGACCTAATATGCAAATGAGTTCCTGCTAGAATTCCACCCCTGGATATTGTTCATTTTAATATACCATTTATGGATTTTTTTTATGGATTTTATCCGCATAACAACTGTGGGAGGTCAATTAAGCAGAGAGAATGTGGCTAGCTCAAGGCTACCCATGGATCTTTTTTATGTCTGAAAGGGGATTTGAGCCAGGGTTTTCTCAGTCCTACTCTAACCACTATGCCCTACTGTCCCTTGGGGGAGCAGTTGCATATATGATAGAACGTTGATCTATCAGCACCCAAATAACATTGGAAAAAAAATTGTATTATACAGGACAAATTCAGCATGAGGAAACACAAAAGACAGAAACAAAAACATCACGGGCTTGACTCTCAGAAGGAAGAGCCAAAATAGAGATGAGTACTACTGAGTCAAAGAAGCAGGGATGGCCATTTTTTCAAAAAATCGTCCCAGGCACAAAACCATCTCTAGGCCTGAAGGAAAGTGTTGGACTGCTGGGGTCATTGGCCTGATCCAACACGGCTTCTCTTATGTTCTTCTGTGACACAGAGTGTTGCACTGGAGGGGCCACTGGCCTGATCCAACATGGCTTCTCTTAGGTTCTTATGTGACACAGAGTGTTGGACTGGATGGGCCATTGGCCTGATCCAACAGGGCTTCTCTTATGTTCTTATGTGACACAGAGTGTTGGACTGGATGGACCATTGGCCTGATCCAACATGGCTTCTCTTAGGTTCTTATGTGACACAGAGTGTTGGACTGGATGGGCCGTTGGCCTGATCTAACATGGCTTCTCTTATGTTCTTCTGTGACACAGAGTGTTGGACTGGAGGGGCCATTGGCCTGATCCAAGGAGATTGTGAGCCGCTCTGAGACTCTTCGGAGTGGAGGGCGGGATATAAATTCAATACCTTCAACTACCTCACAGGGTGTCTGTTGTGGGGGAGGAAGATAAAGGAGATTGTGAGCCGCTCTGAGACTCTTTGGATATTGGATTTATATCCCGCCCTCCACTTCGAAGAGTCTCAGAGTGGCTCAAAATCTCCTTTATCTTCCTCCGCCACAACAGATACCCTGTGAGGTAGATGAAGATATTGGATTTATATTCCGCCCTCCACTCCGAAGAGTCTCAGAGTGGCTCACAATCTCCTTTACCTTCCTCCCCCACAACAGGCACCCTGTGAGGTGGGTGGGGCTGGAGAGGGCTCTCACAGCAGCTGCCCTGTCAAGGACAACCTCTGCCAGAGCTATGGCTGACCCAAGGCCATGCCAGCAGGTGTGAGTGGAGGAGGGGGGAATCAAACCCGGTTCTCCCAGAGAAGAGTCCGCACACTTAACCACTACACCAAACTGGCTCTCCATTGTAGGTCTCAAGGGTCAGCTGAAAGCAAGCCGGAAAAGTATGGTCTTACAGGCTTTGCGGAACTGAGTGAGGTCCCACAAGGCCCTGACCTCTTCTGGCAGCTGCTTCTACAGGTAGGGGGGCTGCTACTGAGAAGGCGCGATCCCTGGTAGCTATCAGTCTCGCCTCTCTCGGCCTGGGGATCACTAAGTGATGCTGAGTTCCCCATCTCAGTCCCCTCTGTGGGAACAAACGGTCCCTCAGGTAGGCAGGTCCTCGGCCATAAAAGGCTTTATGTAGCCAATCCTCCAAGATGCAGCCAATCCTCCAAGAGCTTCCAGGGCTCTTCATACAGGGCCTACTCTAAGCTACAGGAGGATTGGCTACATCAGGGGTGTGTGGCCTAATATGCAAAGGAGTTCCTGCTACAAAAAAAGCCCTGTATATATGAAGCTATCCATAGACTCCAGTCAGTTTGGGGAGGCCCTATTTTGACGGTTACCACCATCTGAAGGGTGGCAAACGACAATAACAGTTACTGAGCCTCCTTCAAGTGTTGTTTGATGCCTTCAAATGCAATTTTAGTCGCTTAAGTGTATTAATGTTTTTAATATATATATGGACCTTGGGTGGAAACGCAGCATTAAAATATTACAAACAAAGGAAGAACATAAGAAGAGCGTTGCCAGATCAGACCAATAGTCTAGTACCTCCTTGCCTCTGAACACCCTTGTTTTGTACCCTGTGCTGACCCTAGGGCTGCTGGGAAATTCCTGGAGATATGGGGGCACAGCTGAGGAGGGTGGGGCTTGAGCAGTGGAAGGACTCATTTGAGTATAAGGCCACAGAGTTCACCCTCCAAAGCATCCATTGTCTCCAGGGGAGCTGCTCTCTGTAGCCTGGAAATCAGTTGTTATTCTGGGAGATCTCCAGGCCCCACCTGGAGGTTGACACCCTTGGCTGACTCCCCAGATTAAAATGTCAGGGGCTTCAGCGGGGAAGCCTGAAAGCTCAACTCTGTAGAATCCATGGGTGGCTAGATACGCACCATCGTATTTCATGCTGAGAAGGCATCTGGGATTTGGCCACAGTCGGACACAGAGATTTAGACTGGATGGCCCATTAGCCTGATCTGACAGGGCTTCTCTTATGTTCTTATGTGACACAGAATGTTGGACTGAATGGGCCATTGGCCTGATCCAACATGGCTTCTCTTATGTTCTTATGTGGCACAGATTGTTGGACTGGAGGGACCATTGGCCTGATCCAACATGGCTTCTCTTATGTGACACAGAGTGTTGGACTGGATGGACCATTGGCCTGATCCAACATGCCTTCTCTTATGTTCTTCTGTGACACAGATTATTGGACTGGATGGGCCATTGGTCTGAACCAACAGGGCTTCTCTTATGTTCTTATGTGTGACACAGAGTGTTGGACTGCATGGGCCATTGACCTGATCCAACATGGCTTCTCTTATGTGACACAGAGTGTTGGACCGGGTGGGCCATTGGCCTGATCCAACGTGGCTTCTCTACATTCTTTTGCAGGTATTCATTTGGGGACATTTGATATATTTAAGCCATCAGCCTCTTCCTGTCTTGCAAATCATACTTCTGATTATTGCAAAGGGGGGGACTCTATAATCGCATTCCATTCTCACCCCCCCTTAAATTTTGCCAACTCAATTGCATCCAAATATTTGTGTGTGTGTGTGTGTTTTCTTTCCAACAGAGTTCCAAACACCCCAGGTCAAAACACAACCACATCGAAGACCTTAACGGACACAGCTTTCCCAAGAGCCTCTGCATTGTCAACAAACGGTACATCTCAAAACAGGCAAACGAGATAAGCAGAGTCACTCAACATGGAGAACACTTTAAAAAAAAAAATTACACGCAAGCAAAGAAATGAAAGGAAAGAAGAGATACAAGAAGCAACATCCCACAATTTTTCTTGCTTTGCCCCCGTGGCGTTTTCATTTTCAAAGCATGCTTGGACACAATCGATAACCAGCCAGAGCTAAGTTGTATATAAACACTTGGCCGTGTTTGAGTTCAAGAGAATAACTCCCAATAAAACGCTTCTGTCACCATGCGGTGTGACGTAGGATTAATGTGCTCTGCGGAACATGCAGAGGTAAAGAAAAGGAATGCACAGATTTCCTCCATTCTCTTCGGCCATCGTTCTAGCGGATGGGTATGCTCTAACTACCACTTCACCTGCCTAATAGAACATGGGGAAATTCCAAAACTAATTGCAGGAACGGTACATGAAACTGTCATTCACGGATATAGACCAACGGTCCATCAATGGTCCATATTGTCTTCTCAGAATGGCAGCAGTTCTCCAGGCTTTCATATGGAGATCTTTCACAACACCTAAATCCTTTTATCTGTAAACTGGGGCAATCCACTTGGCAAGCAAAACATCTCCAGTTAGAAGAACCATATAGTAGGTGATGTGAAGGCCTCAGCTGGAGACCCGGCTCTGATGTGGTAAGACTATGCTCCGGTAAGATTCTGGTAAGACTGCTCTGCTCTGGTAAGACTTTACTCAGCTCTGGTAAGACCTCACCTGGAGTACTGTGCTCAGTTTTGGGCACCCCATTTTAAGAAGGACATAGGTCCAGAGGAGGGTGATGAAGATGGCCTGGAGACCAAGTCCTTTGAAGAAAGGTTAAGGGAGCTGGTTATGTTTAGCCTGAAGAGGAGGCGGCTGAGAGGTGATATGATCACCATCTTCAAGTACTTGAAGGGCTGTCCTATAGAGGAGGGTGTGGAATTGTTTTCTGTGACCCCAGAAGGTAGGACCAGAACCAATGGGTTGAAATTAAATCAAAAGAATTCTCCGGCTCAACATTAAGAAGAACCTCCTGATAGTTAGAGTGGTCCCTCAGTGGAACAGGCTTCCTTAGGAGGTGATAGGCTCTCCTTCCTTGGAGGTTTTTGAGCAGAGGCTAGATGGCCATCTGACAGCAATGCGGATCCTGTGAATTTAGGGGGAGGTATTTGTGGATTTCCTGCATTGTGCAGGGTGCTGGACTAGATGGCCCTGGGGGTTCCTTCCAACTCTATGATTTTATGACAGTAGGTGATGTGAATGGCCTCAACCAGTGACCCTAGAGAGCTGCTGCCAGTCCGAGTAGACAATGTTGACCTTGATGGATCAATGGTCTGATTGAATATCAATTAGCTCCACGTGTGTTCGTGTGATCACTTTGCTCCTCGGCTGAACTCCATAAAAGGGAATCAATTTTAGATGGCCAGTAATTAGGATCCTTTTATCTGCCTTTTTGTCCTCGTTACAGGTTGGATCCCATGAATGGGAGGAGTTAACAGAATGGATCTTCCCAGTGTTTCCCTCCTTCTTACAACCCACTGCATTCCTTTCCCCAAAGGGCTGGAGGAATCCTTGAGGACGCAGTGGGATGTAGCAAGGGGAAGGTGCCAACTGAAAGGAATGGGCAGAGAGTTCCCCTTATCTCTTCGGTGAGGAATTGCTCTATGTATGAGAGAGATCACATAAGAGGGGAAGGAGTGATTTTGGCTCATCCCACCACTGTTCTGTAGCCTCCTGGGGGAAGCTTGGTGACCCTCAACCATACACTCATTTGACAGATAACACTGGAACCCCCCACCTCATCTTATGTGTTTTAGGGTAGCTGCATCTTTATCTTTACTGCCACAGGAGGTGGTGGCAGCTGCATGCACAGATGGCTTCAAGAAGGGATTGGATCAACATCTGGAGCAGGGGTCCATCGGTGGCTATTAGCCACAGCATATTGATAGAACTCTCCATCAGGGACAAGTGATGCTCTGTATTCTTGGTGCTTGGGATGGGCAACAGGGTGAGGGCTTCTGGTGTCCTGGTCCCACTGATGGACCTCCTGATGGCACCTGTTTTTTTGGCCACTGTGTGACACAGAGTGTTGAACTGGAGGGGCCATTGGCCTGATCCAACATGGCTTCTCTTAGGTTCTTATGTGTGACACAGAGTGTTGGACTGGATGGGCCATTGGCCTGATCCAACATGGCTTCTCTTGTGTTCTTATGTGACGCAGAGTGTTGGACTGGAGGGGCCATTGGCCTGATCCAACATGGCTTTTCTTATGTTCTTCTGTGTGACACAGAGTGTTGGACTGGATGGGCCATTGGCCTGATCCAACATGGCTTCTCTTATGTTCTTATGTGACACAGAGTGTTGGACTGGAGGGGCCATTGGCCTGATCCAACATGGCTTCTCTTAGGTTCTTATGTGTGACACAGAGTGTTGGATTGGATGGGCCATTGGCCTGATCCAACATGGCTTCTCTTAGGTTCTTATGTGTGACACAGAGTGTTGTACTGGATGCCTGGATGTACGCTGGACCTGTTAGGGGAGGGCGGGATATAAATAAAATAAAATATAAATAAATAATTCAACATGGCTTCTCTTATGGTCTGGCCCCACGGGTGGACCTCCTGATGGCACCTGGGGGTTTTTTTTGGCCTCTGTGTGACACAGTGTTGGACTGGATTGGCTGTTGGCCTGATCCAAAATGGCTTCTCCTGTGTTCTTATGATAGCCAATATCCAGGGAAGGGAGGGTGCGGAATCGATCTCTTAGCATCCCAACTGATCTCCAGATTACTGAGATCAGTTCCACTGGAGAAATGAAGGGTGGACTGTATGGCGTTATAGCCCACTGAGATCCATTCAGACTTCACCTTCTCCAGGATCCTCCTCCAAATCTCCAGGAATTTCTGATCCCAGAGCTGGCCACCCTACATAACACACAAAGCTGCGCTGCAACACTTCCTCATTTGGCCCTGGGTTCAGCATGATTTGGGTCAGTGCGCTTTGATGGGACATGTCTTAGAAGATGGATTTGGAGTGCGTTCCCAAACCGCACCGCAGTCAATGCCTCTCTGCTACAATGGAACCAAAGCCCACCCGGAGAGTTTCTATTTTCTCTACCAGTTATCCTTTTTCCACTTTATCACCACTCCATTCCTCAGCTCCGGCCCGGTTATCGATTGTGACTTTTCAAAGGTCCAGGTTTCACTCTTGGCTTAGAGGTATTATGATTGATAGAAGGCATACCCTGCCCGTTCCTTCAGTTTCTTATCTGTTATTCCATCTTTGGATACAAGTTTGTTAAACACCAGAATACCAATAACCATGTTCACCTGTTGGGAGAAGAAACAACAACAGAGAGGTGTGGGTTGACAGCTCAGCCTGCTCAGGTTCAGAAACATCGTCACGTACGAAACGACCATTGAAAGTTGCCCGTTCACTGCAAACCCCCACCCCACCCCACCCCAATCCTGCTTACCCATGCTAAAGAGAGGCTAAGAGCAAACCGTTGGGGGGGGGTCATCAGAATTCGCACCAAGGTCAAGAAAAATCGGAACTGGGCCTCCCTCTGATTTTCAGCCCTGATGCTATTTGCACAATGGACGTTCGGTGTCTGGGAAGGCAGACGTTGGAGCTGAACCAATTTTTCAGGGGAGCCCCGTGGAATACCAATAGGCGGGAGGTGACCGGCGCATATGCATGAGCAATGACATTTCCGGTTGGTCAAGGGTATGGCTTTCAACCGCCTTCACTACAAGTTTCAGCAGCAGCTGCGTTGGTAGGGTTGCCAATCCCCAGGTGGGGGCAGGGGATCCCCCGGTTTGGAGGCCCTCCCCCCGCTTCAGAGTCATCAGAAAGCAGGGGGAGGGGAGGGAAATGTCTCCCCCAAAATATCCCTCAAGTTTCAAAACGATTGGACCAAGGGGTCCAATTCTATGAGCCCCAAAAGAAGGTGCCCCTATCCATTACTTCCTATGGAAGGAAGGCATTGAAAAGGTGTGCCGTCCCTTTAAATGTGATGGCCAGAACTCACTTTGGCGTTCAATTATGTTTGTCACAACCTTGATCTTGGCTCCACCCCAATGTCTCCTGGATCCACCCCCAAAGTCTCCTGGCTCCACCCCCAAAGTCCCCAGATATTTCTTAAATTGAATTTGGCAACCCTATGCGTTGGGGCTCCTGGGAGACGTCAGCATCCTAGTTATTTCTTTGTCGGTGGGTTCGGGTTGTTTCAAGCTTGCCTCGGTTTCCTGCGGGAGGGAATGTCCTAGAGAGACGCAGCCTGTCACCTGACACGACAGGCAGGCCGATCGTAGGGCTGGGACTACATTTCCCTTGATGCACCGGGGCAGCTTCCCAGGGAAATCGTTCCAAAATGTTGTGCTAAATATACTTCTGATGGATTTTCCCATGCAGACGCTCGCCTGTCCTGATTCTCTCGTCCTTTGCTTTCTGGTATTTGGACGCGGGGTGGAGTTCTAGCAGGAGCAACTTTACATGTTAGGCCACATATCCCTGATGTAGACAATCCTTCAAGAGCTTACAAGGCTCTTTTTTTGTAAGCTCTTGGAGGATTGGCTACATCAGGTGGTGTGTGGCCTAATATGCAAAGGAGCTCTTGCTAGAATTCCAAGCTCTTGGAGGATTGGCTACATCAGGGGTGTGTGGCCTAATATACAAAGGAGCTCCTGCTAGAATTCCAAGCTCTTGGAGGATTGGCTACATCAGAGGTTTGTGGCCTAATATGCAAAGGAGCTCTTGCTATAATTCCAAGCTCTTGGAGGATTGGCTACATCAGGGGTTTGTGGCCTAATATGCAAAGGAGTTCTTGCTAGAATTCCAAGCTCTTGGAGGATTGGCTACATCAGGGGTTTGTGGCCTAATATGCAAAGGAGCTCTTGCTAGAATTCCAAGCTCTTGGAGGATTGGCTACATCAGGGGTGTGTGGCCTAATATACAAAGGAGCTCCTGCTAGAACTCCACCCCTGTTTGGACGTATTTATTACATTAGTATGCCAGTGACAGGATTAATATCCCCCCCCCCCCCGGATTTTTGGGTTGTCAGGAGGAGAAAGAGGAAGACCCAACTGATGTGCAGCAAAAAAGGAGAAACTGGATTTCCCTTCACTGCCTGAAGGAGTGAAGTTTCAGAGTGGCTCACAATCTCCTTTCCCTTTCCACAAGAGACACCCCATGAGGCAGGTGCGGTTGAGAGAGCTCTGACAGAAACTGCTCTTGAGAGGAGGAGTTCTGAGACAGCTTGTGGTTGATTCAAGGTCACACCAGCAGGTGCATGTGGAGGAGTGGGGAATCCAACCCAGTTCTCCCAGACAAGAGTCGGTGCACTTCACTGCTACACTAAACTGGCTCTCAACACGCCCATGGAAGTGACTTGGAAGTGATGTCGTCGCATTGGAATTGATGTCATCACAATGGGGACACAGAGGTGACGCTCGGGTATTTGGGCACAAACTGTATGGTAAATTTGGTTTCTACCATAGAATTTTTTGCCTAAATACCAAAGCATCACCTTGATATGATGATGTCACTTCCAGGTCACATGGGATACGACGTAGACACATTGCTGCACTTTAGCCGGATCGTCCTCTTTTTCTGGACAAGTTCCCCCTTGTTGGCCATCTAATCAGCCGTGGGGTAGTGGAGTCTGGTAGTGGGGGTGGGGGGGAGGCTGGTAACTCTATTGGATTGTCTGACTCTTGACAAGACAAAGGTTCCATGGGCTGGCAGAAAGGCAGGCCAAGGACTTCAGATCTCTCCCATCTTGGATGGGGTTATACTTCCCTTGAAAAGCCATTCCATAGCTTTTGAGTGCTGTGGGACACGTCAGTCACCTTAGAAAACCTGCAGTGGTTCAGAGGGCTCATGCCCACCTTTGGCTGGCACATCAGCTGCATTCATTCGTGGTCAGACAGATCATGCCTTATATTAGGGGTGGTCAAACTGTGGCTCAAGAACCACATGTGGCTTTTTCACATATATTGTGTGAATCTCAAAGCCCCCACTGTCCCATTGACTGGCTTGTAGAAGGCATTTGTTTCTCTAAATCACTGGTGGGTTGGAAAATGCATTTGAAGTTAAAGTTGCTTTCTTTCTACCTCCCTCCCTCCCTTCCTTCCTTCCTTCCTTCCTTCCTTCCTTCCTTCCTTCCTTCCTTCCTTCCTTCCTTCCTTCCTTCCCTCCCTTCCTCCCTTCTTTCCTTCCTTCCTTCCATCTTCCCTCCCTCCCTCTCTCCCTCCCTCCCTCCCTCCCTTCTTTCCTTCCTTCCTTCCATCTTCCCTCCCTCCCTTCCTTCCTGCCTGCCTGCTCGCAAACATCTGACGTCTGTTTCTTGCAGCTCTGAAACATCTGGTGTTTATTCTATGCGGCTCTTTTGTTAAGCAAGTTTGGCCACCCCTTCTTTCTATCCATCCCGACTGGGCTACTGCAATGCACTATACTTTGAGCTACCCCGGAGGGGCATTCAGAAGCTGCAGCTCGTGTGGAATGCTGCAGCCAGGCTGCTGTTCAAGGCTCCTGAGAGCACATGACCCTGACATTACAGCAATTGCACTGGCTGCCAATCTGCTCCCAAGCCCAATTTGAGGTGTTAGTTTTGACCTTTAAAGCCTTACATGGCTTCATCCTCTCCTGGTGCCAATCACTGTGCTGCTGTACCGTGTGGCATCTGTGAATCCCACAGAGATCGCAATCTCCAGGGCTGTCAGGCATCAATAGAGTGAAAAACACCATTCACTTCATCTGTCATTCCTTGTTAAATATTATTTAAGATTCCATCAAGCCCATTTGTTAGCATTTTTTTAAAAAAAACTAAATTAGAAATCTGCAAGAGCCAGAGAGTTTCCTTGGGGGGATGATGCTTTAACCCAGGGATGGTTAAACTTGCTTAACGTAGGAACCACATAAAATAAATGGCAGATGTTTCATAGAATCATAGAGTTGAAAGGGACCTCCAGGGTCATCTAGTTCAACCCCCTGCACGATGCAGGAAACTCACAAACGCCCCCCCCCCCTAAATTCACAGGATCTTCATTGCTGTCAGATGGCCATCTAGCCTCTGTTTAAAAACCTCCAAGGAAGGAGAGCCCACCCCCTCCCGAGGAAGCCTGTTCCACTGAGGAACCGCTGTAACAGTCAGGAAGTTCTTCCTGATGTTGAGCCAGAAACTCTTTAGATTTAATTTCAACCCGTTGGTTCTGGTCCTACCTTCCAGGGCCATAGAAAACAATTCCACCCCATCCTCTATATGACAGCCCTTCAAGTCCTTGAAGATGGTGATCCTCTCATCTCTCAGCCGCCTCCTCTCCAGGCTAAACATCCCCACCTCCTTCAACCTTTCCTCTCCAGAACCCTCACCATCTTCGTTGCCCTCCTCTGGACTTGTTCTAGCTTGTCTATATCCTTCTTAAAATGTGGTGCCCAAAACTGAACACAAGACTCCAGGTGAGGTTCTTACCAGAGCAGAGTAAAGTGATACAATCACATCACGTGATATTTGAGAGTCTCAAGGGAGGGAGGAAGGCAAGGAGGGAGGGGGAAGGGAGGGAGGAAGCAAAGAAGGGAGGAAGGGAGGGAGTGAGGAAGCAAGGGAGGGAGGAAGCAAAGGAGGGAGAGAGGGAGAAGGGAGGGAGGAAGGGAGGGAGGGAGGAAGCAAGGGAGGGAGGAAGCAAAGGAGAGAGGGAGGAAGGGAGGAATGCGAGGGAGGGGGAAGGGAGGGAGGAAGCAAGGGAAGGAGGGAAGGAGGAAGAGAGGGAGGGAGGAAGCAAGGGAGGAAACAAAGGAGGCAGGAAGGCAAGGAGGGAGGGGGAAGGGAGGGACAGAGGACACAAGGAAGGGAGGGAGGGGGAAGGGAGGAAGGAAAATGGAGGAGAGGGAGAGATGGAAAGAAAGCAATTTTAACTTTAAAGGCATTTTCCAGGCCTTGCAGCTGGCTTAGCCTAAATAATAAGCCTAAACGGGGCTATTTCTTGTTACAGAATACAGCAGAGTTATTTGGTCACTATAACCTCTTGGTTGTTTTCGTTCACACTCCAGGGTGACCTCTCTCCAGTTTTTTTCCTCCTGGAGGTTGGCAATCATATAGGTATATGCAGGGCTTTTTTTTGGTAGCAGGAGCTCCTTTGCATATTAGGCCACACACCCCTGATGTAGCCAATACGTGATTTAAGGAGAGAAATGCCTTCTCCAAGCCGGCCAATGGAGAGGCAGGGGCTTCAAGAGCCACACAAGATGTTTAAAGGGGCTACATGTGGCCTCCTGAGCCACGGCTTGGCCAGCCCCGCTCTAACCTCTTGATTATTTGAGGGCTGAACTGGACCATAGAAGAGACACAGAGCTGCCCCGTCTTGCTCGCCTTCCTCATGATGTCTAAAGAAAGCCAGCACGGATTGTGACTGCCTGAAACTCAGCTGTCAATAACCAGCCGCATGCAAGGGAGAATGCCCTGCGGTTCAGTGACATCAGAGGATGTGCTGGGCTTTCTTAGGGACTGCAAGGATGATGCAAAAGTCTTACTGAATGAAGAACGACCTTATTTTGCAATGTTTCAGAGGGGAGCCGTATTGGTCTGCAGTAGAAGGACTAGATTCGAATCCAGTAGCCCCTTAGAGACCAGATTTTTCAGGGTATGTATTTTTGAGAGTCCAAATGCCATTGTTGGTCTCTGAAAGGCTACTGGACTCGAATCTAATTTTTTTTTTTTTTTTTACAAAAGGACATTTTACTCAAAAACGTTCTACTTAATTTCCCCCCCCCCCCCTCCAATTTCAGATTATGGACACCGTGTGTAAAACATTTCAGATCTGTTTAGGGCTACCAGGTCTGTTTTGTGGGAAACACCTGGAGACTTCGGGGGCGGAGCCAAGAGAGGGTGGGGTTTGGGAAGGGGAGGGGCCTCCGCCTGGTGCCCCTCCCCTTCCCAAAGTCCACCCGTCAAAGCAGCCAAGGGAGCTGATCTCTGCCAGCTGGAGAACAGCTGGAAAAACAGGAGATCTCTAGGCCCCACCTGGAGGCTGGCAACCCTAGGATTGTTCATTTTTCTGAATTAGGATCTTGTCTATGGATGTGGCCAAGAAATTCTGCTGAAGCTAACACAATTTCTGACACAAATTCTGCTGAAGCTAAGCGGGGGCGCGTCTGGTCAGCGTCTGAACAGAAGGTATCCAGGGACAGCCCTCTCTCTCTCCACGATTTCCTTCTTGGTTTCCACATTGTAAGGAAGTAGAGACAGGGATGTAATAAATAAGTAATTATTTTGGCATCACTTCAGCATAGTTACAGGCATGGGTGGAATTCTAGCAGGAGCTCTTCTGCATGTTAGGCCACACCCCCCTGATGTAGCCAATCCTCCAAGAGCGTACCAAAAAGAGCCTTGTAAACTCTTGGAGGATTTGGCTACATCAGGGGGTGTGGCCTAATATGCAAAGGAGCTCCTGGGCAGGCCTCTGTTACGGCAACATGGGAAAAAAATATTGCAATACCAACATTCTGAAAGGATTTTCGTTCGAACTGACCCATTGCTAGGATGGTGACACTCTTAATTAATCCAGGAAAAAAAAATCCCTATGGAGAAAGGACTCTAGCGCAAGCATTTTTGGCTTTCCTTCAGGCTTTGATTCTTCCAGAAAACAAAACAAAAACAAAACAGAGACATGGAGAAGGCACACACAGAAAAAGAAAGCGGAGAAGCGGAGTCAAATACCAAAACGACAGCAGCTGCTGGTCCCACGAAGGCGTAAAGGAGACCACCTTCCAAAGACAGCCAACAACTAGGAAAGAAAGAAGGAGAATAAGAGACATTAGCTCAACACTACCCTGAAGGCACGGTATGGCCATCAAAAAAGCACACATCAAAATAGCGAGAATCAAAACCAAGGAGAATTCTTCCCATGGAGGAGACTAATTATGGGACAAAAAAATCAGCACTAACAAAGCAAAAGGCGTAAATGGACAAAGAGAACCTGGCCCAATGACACTTGAAGAGACTTGTGGAGAGCCAGTTTGGTGTGGTGGTTAAGTGTGCGGACTCTTATCTGGGAGAACTGGGTTTGATTCCCCACTCCTCCACTTGCACCTGCTGGAATGACCTTGGGTCAGCCAGAGCTCTGGCAGAGGTTGTCCTTGAAAGGGCAGCTGCTGTGAGAGCCCTCTCCAGCCCCACCCACCTCAAAGGGTGTCTGTTGTGGGGGAGGAAGGTAAAGGAGATGGTGAGCCGCTCTGAGACTCTTCGGAGGGGAGGGCGGGATATAAATCCAATATCTTCTTCTTCTTGAAGATGGTGATCATATCACCTGTCAGCCGCCTCCTCTCCAGGCTAAACATGCCCAGCTCTTTGAGCATAGTGCCGGTTAGAATTTTGTTGGAGACTTTTCAGTCCCTCTAGGGAAAGGAAGAATTATCCCTGCAGTTTTGGGAACGCCAGTGAGAATGCTTTGTAATTAACATTGAACCTTCATGTCTTTCATCAACCAGTTTTTCACGGCGCACCCTATGCCAGAAGAATAATCATAGCAGGGCTGGCCAAGTCGACTTCCTCCACATCGGGACTCCTCCTTCCAAGGATTTCTGTATTTGATGTATATTCTTAATCCTTTATTATCGTTACAAAATAAAAAGGTAAAGGTCGTCCCCTGTGGAAGCACCAGTCGTTTCCGACTCTGGGGTGACGTTGCTTTCACGTTTTCATGGCAGGCTTTTGACGGGGTGGTTTGCCATTGCCTTCCCCAGTCATCTCCACTTCCCACCCCCCCACCCTCAGCAAGCTGGGCACTCATTTGACCAACCTCGGAAGGAGGAAAGGCTGAGTCAGCCTCGAACCGGCTACCTGAACCCAGCTTCGGCCAAAATTGAACTCAGGTCGTGAGCAGAGAGTTCAGACTGCAGTACTACTGCTTTACTACTCTGTGCCAAGGGCCTTTTTCTTGTTACAGCATTGTTATTTGGTCACTATAACCTCTTGGTTGTTTCCATTCACACTCCAGGGTGACCTCTCTCCAGTTTTTTTTCCTCCTGGAGGTTTGCAATCATATAGGTATATGCAGGGCTTTTTTTTTTCTTGTAAAAGGAGCTCCTTTGCATATTAGGCCACACACCCCTGATGTAGCCAATCCTCCAAGAGCTTGGAATTCTAGCAAGAGCTCCTTTGCATATTAGGCCACACACCCCTGATGTAGCCAATCCTCCTAGACCTTACAGGGCTCTTCATACAGGAGCAAGCTCCAGGAGGATTGGCTACATCAGGGGTGTGTGGCCTAATATGCAAAGGAGCTTCTGCTACAAAAATATATGGGGCAGTTGGTGCATCTCCTTTGAGTATATGAGGTAGGGTTGCCAATCCCCAGGTGGGGGCAGGGGATCCCCCGGTTTGGAGACCCTCCCCCCACTTCAGGGTCGTCAGAAAGTGGGGGGAGGGGAGGGAAATGTCTGCTGGGAACTCCATTATTCCCTATGGAAATTTATTCCCATAGAAAATCATGAAGAATTGATCCACGGGTATCTAGGGCTCTGGGGGGGCTGTTTTTGAGGATAGAGATACCAAATTTTCAGTATAGCATCTAGTGCCTCTCCCCCAAATACCCCCCAAGTTTCAAAAAGATTGGACCAGGGGGTCCAATTCTATGAGCCCTAAAAGAAGGTGCCCCTATCCTTCATTACTTCCTATGGAAGGAAGGCATTGAAAAGGTGTGCCGTCCCTTTAAATGTGATGGCCAGAACTCCCTTTGGAGTTCAATGATGCTTGTCACAGCCTTGATCTTGGCTCCACCCCCAATGTCTCCTGGCTCCACCCCCAAAGTCTCCTGGCTCCACCCCCAAAGTCCCCAGATATTTCTTGAATTGGACTTGGCAACCCTAATACGAGGCCGTTGGTGCATCTCCTTCGAAGCCTATTCAAGGCCCTGTCCCAAAATCTTGAGTTTAGAGAACGGGAAGGAAGTCTGGCTTTCGTGTGATGAAGCACACATCGGTTTGTTGCCAGTGACACCGGCTCTCTCTAAAGCCCCATTAGATAAGTCCAGCGGCCTTCGGCCTCTACTCTTCTTCAGGGATGCCAGACCAGAACTTCCAGCTGCGATCAGCGTTCAGGAGCTCAAGATCTCCTGCAGAGCAAAACTGGAGCTTTGTCACTGAGCTACGTGCAGCTTTTCGGTCCCCTGGCAATGCAGTGACCAAATTCTCGCGCTTCGCGAACAGCCGAGAACTGACCTCTTCCCTCCAGGCTGATACTAACAAGTCTGTGTTTGCAAACACTGTGCTCGCTGTGACAGATTTTCAACTCTGCGGCAGGAGCGAGGAGGTCCTGGAGAACTGCTGTTTACTAACCGCCCCCCTCCCCGCCCTTTAAGACTGCTGTTGTTAGAATGCTTTTTGTACTGAGTTTCTAGTCTGCTTCAAGTATTGTATCTCAAAGCACAAATTCTGATGGTCTTAGGGAGCAAAAGAGGGACGCATCATTTTGGCGTTTTAATTTTTTAATTTAATTTCATTTGTGTTTTATACCCTGCCCTATCCTGCAAGCGGGCTCAGGGCAGCTTACAACATTAAAACATTACAATGACAATCAATGAGGCAGATTGAAATTAAGCTATCTCATAAATATAATTTTAAAAAGGTAGTCCCCCGTGCAAGCAGCAGTCATAGAATCATAGAATCATAGAGTTGGAAGGGACCTCTAGGGTCATCTAGTCCAACCCCCTGCACAATGCAGGAAACTCAAAAACACTTCCCCCTAAATTCACAGGATCCCCCTAAATTCATAGTCGTTTCCGACTCTAGGGTGACTTTGCTTTCACAACGTTTTCACGGGAGACTTTTTACGGGATGGTTTGTCGTTGCCTTCCCCAATCATCTACACTCTCCCCCCCCCCCCCCCCGGCAAGCTGGGTACTCGTTTTACTGACCTCAGGAGAATGGAAGGCTGAGTCAACCTGGAGCTGGCTAATTGAACCAGCTTCTGCTGGAATCGAACTCGGGTCATGAGCAGAGGGCTCCGACTAGGGTTGCCAAGTCCAATTCAAGTAATATCTGGGGACTTTGGGTGTGGAGCCAGGAGACTTTGGGGGTGGAGCCAGGAGACATTAAGGATGGAGCCAAGATCAAGGCTGTGATAGGCATAATTGAACTCCAAAGGGAGTTCTGGCCCTCACATTGAAAGGGACGGCACACCTTTTCAATGCCTTCCTTCCATAGGAAATAATGTAGGGGCACCTTCTTTTGGGGATCATAGAATTGGACCCCCTGGTCCAATCTTTTGGAAACTTGGGGGGTATTTTGGGGAGAGGGACTAGATGCTATGCTGAAAATTTGGTGCCTCTACCTCAAAAAACAGCCCCCCCAGAGCCTCAGATACCCATGGATCAATTCTCCATGATTTTCTATGGGAATAAATCTCTTTAGGGAATAATAGAGCTCCCAGCAGACATTTCCCTCCCCTCCCCCCGCTTTCTGATGACCCTGAAGAGGGGGGAGGGCCTCCAAACCGGGGGATCCCCTGCCCCCACCTGGGGATTGGCAACCCTAGCTCCGACTGCAGTACTGCAGCTTTACCACTCTGCGCCACAGGGCTCTTTACACGTCAATATAATACATATAGATTAATTCAAAAAGACCATAATTCAGGCGATTGGCACAGCCTGAGACCACCTTCTAACAATTGGTACAACTTCAGATAACTGGCACAGCCGAGGACCATAATTTAGACACTTGGCACAGTTTAAGCACCTAGATAGTAAATTGCTGAAGAAGCAAAGATTTCAGAGGATGCCCGTTAGATCAATTAGAAGCCTGGCAGATAGGGTTGCCAATCCCCAGGTAGGGGCAGGGGATCCCCCGGTTTGGAGGCCCTCCCCCCGCTTCAGGGTCGTCAGAAAGTGGGGGGAGGGAAATGTCTGCTGGAAACTCTATTATTCCCTATGGAGATTTATTCCTATAGAAAATCATGGAGAATTGATCTGCGGGTATCTTGGGCTCTGGGGGGGGGGCTCTTTTTTGTGGTAGAGGCACAAAAATTTCAGTATAGCATCTAGTGCCTCTCCCCAAAATACCCCCCAAGTTTAAAAAAGATTGGACCAGGGGGTCCAATTCTATGAGCCCCAAAAGAAGGTGCCCCTATCCTTCATTATTTCCTATGGAAGGAAGGCATTGAAAAGGTGTGCCGTCCCTTTAAATGTGATGACCAGAACTCCCTTGGGAGTTCAATTATGTGTGTCACAGCCTTGATCTTGACTCTACCCCTAATGTCTCCTGGCTCCACCCCCCAAAGTCTCCTGGCTCCACCCCCAAAGTCCCCAGATATTTTTTGAATTGGACTTGGCAACCCTACTGGTGGAAGAGCTCCATCTTACAGGCCCTGCGAAACTAGATAAGTCCTGCAGGGCCTGGATCTCCAGCGGGAGCTCATTCCACCTGGTAGGGGCCCAGACTGAAAAGACCCTGACCCTTGTTGAGGCCAATCGGGCATCCTTAAGACCAGAGATCATGAGAAGATGTTGTGTGGATGATCTCAAAGTCGGGGGGGGGGACTTGTATGGGGAGAGGCGGTCCGGAAGATATGCAGGCCCCAGGCCTTTCTAGCCAAGATGCGAAGATGACCACAAGGTAAGTTTGTATTGTTGCCTTCCTTTAGGTGGGGGCTGGAGACCTGGAATTTCAACTGATCTCCAGACTTAAAGTTTGGTGTAGTGGTTATGCATGCGGACTCTTATCTGGGAGAACCGGGTTTGATTCCCCACTCCTCCACTTGCACCTGCTGGAATGGCCTTGGGTCAGCCAGAGCTCTCTTATCTGGGAGAACCGGGTTTGATTCCCCACTCCTCCACTTGCACCTGCTGGAATGGCCTTGGGTCAGCCAGAGCTCTCTTATCTGGGAGAACCGGGTTAGATTCCCCACTCCTCCACTTGCACCTGCTGGAATGGCCTTGGGTCAGCCAGAGCTCTCTTATCTGGGAGAACAGGGTTTGATTCCCCACTCCTCCACTTGCAGCTGCTGGAATGGCCTTGGGTCAGCCAGAGCTCTCTTATCTGGGAGAACCGGGTTTGATTCCCCACTCCTCCGCTTGCAGCTGCTGGAATGGCCTTGGGTCAGCCATAGCTCTCTTATCTGGGAGAACCGGGTTAGATTCCCCACTCCTCCACTTGCAGCTGCTGGAATGGCCTTGGGTCAGCCATAGCTCTGGCAGAGATTGTCCTTGAAAGGGCAGCTGCTGTGAGAGCCCTCTCCAGCCCCACCCACCTCACAGGGTGCCTGTTGTGGGGGAGGAAGATAAAGGAGATTGTGAGTCGCTCTGAGATTCAGAGTGGAGGGCGGGGTATAAATCCAATATCTTCACCTTCTACGGAGATAAATTCCCCTGGATAAAATGGCTGATTTGCAGGGTGGAGTCTGTGGCATTGTACCCCACGGAAGTCTCTCCCCGCCCCACATCCTGTCCTCTCTTGTCTCTAACCCTGTATCTCCAGGAATTTCCCAACCTGCAATTGGC
The DNA here is from genome assembly GCF_032191835.1 of Heteronotia binoei. Lineage (NCBI taxonomy): Eukaryota > Metazoa > Chordata > Lepidosauria > Squamata > Gekkonidae > Heteronotia > Heteronotia binoei. The sequence goes on from NC_083229.1 coordinate 7,270,619, forward strand.
AACCATATCTGTGGTTCCCTGCATCAGATGTATCCCAGTTCAGCCAAACTGGAGACCCCAGTCGCCTCTGCCAATTCCTTAGCTATCGGAAGGAAGCTGAAGCTGATGGCTAAAAGAGATGAGGTGCTCGATGTGTGAGTGGATGGCCCATTGATAGTTAAATGTCAGGGGTGCGGCCTAATATGCAAATGATCTCCCACTAGGCTTTCTCCACAGAAAAGCCCTGTGTGAAACGCAATGGTGATGTCAGGGGGTGTGGCCTAATATGCAAATGATCTCCCACTAGGCTTTCTCCACAGAAAAGCCCTGTGTGAAACGCAATGGTGATGTCAGGGGGTGTGGCCTAATATGCAAATAAGCCCCCACTGGCCTATTTCTACAAAAAAAGCCCTGACTTTATTCTTATGAAAACAGGACTTTATCCTTGTGAGAACAGTCTGTGACTGACCCAAGATCACCTAGCAACGTTCCCATGGCCCAGTGGGGCTTTGGCTCTGGTTCTTCCAGCTCCTAGTCCAACAATCTAACCATTATAGCACACTGGCTTCTTGTTGGAGGATTTTTTTTAAAAAAAAAATCTGAATGGAGGTGATTAGGTGGGAATCTGAAATCTCTCCCAAGCCATTTTCTGCAGGGAATATGAACACTAAATTCTGAGCCTCCAGATCCTTCAGTCAGAGCAACCGGCTTCTCCATTTCTCCCAGTCCATCTTTTAAATTTCAAAAAGGTTGCCCTCTGGTCAAGGGTTCATGGATAGGGTTGCCAAGTCCAAGTCAAGGAATATCTGGGGACTCTGGGGGTGGAGCCAGTAAACTTTGGGGGCAGAGCCAGGAGCAAGGTTGTGACAAGCATCATTGAACTCCAAAGGGAGTTTTGGTCATCAGGCTGAAAGGGGCCGCGCACCTTTCTAACACTTTCCCTTCATTGGAAATAATGAAGGATAGGGGCTCCTTCTTTAGGGGCTCATAGATTTTCACCCCCTGGTCCAATCTTTTTGAAACATGGAGGGTATTTTGGGAAGAGGCACTGGATACTATGCTGAAAATTTGGTGCCTCTACCTAAAAAAAACCCAGTCCCCTCAGAGCCCCAGATACCCGCGGAGCAATTCTCTATTATCTCCTGTAGGAATCGGCCTCAATAGGGAATAATGGAGTGCCGGACAGACATTTCCCTCTCCCCCCCCCCACCTTATTTCTGATGATGCTGAAGCGGGGGGAGAGCCTCCAAACCGGGGGATCCCCTGCCCCCACCTGGGGATTAGTAAAGCACACAACAAACACCGTGTAATTATATGCTGCAAAAAAAAAATGCTTTAAACATTTAACTTATACGTTTCTTCATAATTCTTTGTACGCCCAACCCTCTACACAAACTTCTCATTAGCCCAACGTCCATAAACAAAATTCCAATAGTTGATACCACTCTGGACACTTGTAGAAATACGGTACCAAATTCTGCTGTCAATTCCTTCAATCCGGAGAACCACTTGTGCAAAAAAGAAAGATTTTTCAGGAAGCTGTGGTGAGTGAGCTGTGACCTAAGCATCGGTTCCGGGAGGAAGGATAAACGGCCAAGCAGAAGCGGTAATGAAACGCGATTTAAACCTGGGACTCGTGTCGCCGTACCTGTTGGATTCTGCTACCTCGGGAATGAATCATAATTACCGGTACCGTCTGCGTCTATCAACAAGGAGGAAGCAATTGACAGCGGAATTTGGTACCATATTTCTACAAGTATCCGGAATTGTATCAACTATTGGAAGTTTGCTTATGGACTTTGGACTAATGAGAAGTTTGTGTAGAGTGATGGGTGTATAAAGAATTATGAAGAAACTTACAAGTGAAATGTTTAAAACATTTTTTTTGCAGCATATAATTACATGGTGTTTGTTGTGTGCTTTACTGATCTGTACACTGTGGTTTCTGGTCTGTTTAAATTCTCACCTGGGGATTGGCAACCCTATTCATGAATAATAAAGATTTCCAAGAAGATGCCTTTACCCAAAATGATTTATGCATATCGGATTTCTGGAGATCAGCGGAAAGTGGGCAGGAATATATATATATATATATTGTCTACATGCTCCAGAATTTTGCACTCGATTGCCTTTGTTTTCCTCCTCAGCAGGAAATAATTTCCATTTGCCCTCTTCTCTGTTTATCTATGACCACTGGGGGATCTGCCATGTGGCCATATGGAATCTCTAAACCTTGATGGACCTGAACATCATTGCTGAGCCATTCGGCATGGAGTTCTCATTCATTTTGTCTTCAAGAGCATCTGCTCCTCTCCCGCTCGGTGCCAGAGCCGGGCCTCTGGGATCTTCTGCTAGCCAATGTTACTGAGCAACAGTTGGAGAACTGGAGCTCAGTGGTAGAGCAATTGGAGGGCACGGAAAACACCCCCTGTTCATGTTCCTACAGTTGATCACGGACTCAGAATAAATGCAAGGGAACTTCAGTTCAAAACAAAGGCCGTTTCCCCACAGAGCTTACCTCGGAGCGACGTCCCTCTTCGCCGCGCAGCGTCTGCGCGGATTTCCCACCAACTGCTCCGAGGAACCAGGAAGTTCCCGACCTTTTGCGTCGCAAATGGAAACCGCTAAAAACCAGTTTACGTTAGCGACGCAAAAGCCGCGACTCTACTTGGTTACTCGGAGCAGTTGGTGGGAAATCCGCACAGACGCTGCGCGGTGACGAGGGACGTCGCTCCGAGGCAAGCTCAGTGGGAAAACGGCCAAAGACTTCTCTGTTACCACCACTATGTCTGAAATAGTCATGGGATAATTGATACCAGAGCCAGTTTGGTATAGTGGTTAAGTGCGTGGACTCTTATCTGGGAGAGCCGAGTTTGATTCCCCACTCCTCCACATGCACCTGCTGGTATGTCCTTGAGTCAGTCACAAGTTTTTGCAAAGCCGTTCTGACATGTTTAAATCAAACCCCTGAGAAACCGATGCCCTCATTTTAACCCAGAGCTAACATTACAACAGACTTTCATTTATTGCAACCACACAGTAGCCCCCCAAAAAACCGGGATACTTAACGGGTTCCGTACATGGACATCGATCTGCTATTCCAACTTAATTGTTGTTTCAGCCCAGTCAACACAAACTAACAAACACCACTTTCTCTTTATTTAGGACTTCCTGCCATTCCAAACTATTGTCTGATGAAGTGTGCTTCTAGCACACGAAAGCTGACATTCCGAATAAAACGTTGTTGGTCTTAAAGTTGCAACGTGACTCTTGCTTTCCTCTCAACAGCCGTTTCTGTCAGAGCTCTCTCAGCTCCACCCACCTCACAGGGTGTCTGTTGTGGGGAGAGCAATGGCAACAGATATCAGTTCTCCGGTGAAAATAAATGCTTGGGTGGATAGACCTCATGGCGCTATATACCAAGGTGAGGTCCCTTCCCCCCCAAGCCACACCCTCCCCAGGCTACATTTCTAAATTTCCAGGTATTTTCCAGTCCAGAATCTTAGTAATGCCAAAGCGTGAGGATGGAAAGGGGGAGGGCAGAATTGGCACAGAAAGTACATCAAAGTCTCTTGATCCATCAAACATTTCTGATATGGATTGGGGCCCAAAAGAAGGAGGAGGAGATTGGATTTATACCCCTCCCTCTACTACCCAAAAGAGTCTCAAAGCACCTTACCATCTCCTTTTCCTTTTCCTCCCCACAAGAGTTTGGTGTAGTGGTTAACTGCGCAGACTCTTATCTGGGAGAACCAGGTTTGATTCCCCACTCCTCCACTTGCAGCTGCTGGAATGGCCTTGGGTCAGCCAGGGCTCTCTTATCTGGGAGAAGCGGGTTTGATTCCCCACTCCTCCACTTGCAACTGCTGGAATGGCCTTGGGTCAGCCGTAGCTCTTGCTAAGTGGTTAAGTGCACAGACTCTTATATGGGAGAATCGGGTTTGATTCCCCTCTCCTCCACTTGCACCTGTTAGCATGGCCTTGGGTCAGCCAGAGCTCAGGCAGAGGTTGTCCTTGAAAGGGCAGCTGCTGGGAGAGCCCTCTCAGCCCCACCCACCTCACAGGGTGCCTGTTGTGGGTGGAGAAGATAAGGAGATTGTAAGCCGCTCTGAGCCTCTGATTCAGAGAGAAGGGCGGGGTATAAAGCTGCAGTCTTCTCCTTCTTCTTTTTCAACAGACACCCTGTGAGGGAGGTGGAGCTGAGAGAGCTCTGGCAGAACTACTCTTGAGCAGAACAGCTCTTCAAGAACTTGTGATTGACTCAAGGCCATGTCAGCAGGCGGAGGAGTGGGGAATCGAACCCGGTTCTCCCAAACCCGCTACGGTGGTCCTGCCTCCCAGATATCCAAGGTCACATGATGTTTGGTGCTAAGGTCAGCTCTTCAGTGCCTGTTGACCCTTTCCTGCCCATGGAATCTGACATGGAATCGTTTATTACGAATTCTGGAGGACAAATTCATCCCAGGAAAGAATGAGAGGGATTACTCACTAATTCACGGTGCCGTACCCCTTGGCTTTCGTGAATCCCACAGAGATTGCAACCACCAGGGCTGGGAGGCCTAAACAGAGTGAAACAAAAGAGAAAGAGTTACTTGCAAAATGCAGAATTATTTTCCTTAAGGTATCTGCTTCCTCCCTTCAGCGTCACCCGCTCATCTCCAGACAACATCGATCAATTCCCTTGGAGGAAACGGCTGCTTTGGAAGGCGAACTCGATCGGCTCACGTTTCACTGGAGTCCCTCTCTAAACCCCGCTCTCCCTGGGTTCCACCCCAAATATTTGAGAATTTCCAAAGGTGGAGTTGGCAACATTAGTGGCTGAACTGGATGTGGGTCTTGGGTTCGGGTTATAGCACTTCAGCGGGTTCCCTCTAAGCTGCAGAGTCTTGCGAGCAAAAATGCTACTTTGTGAGCTACTGGCACTATTGTGAGCAACTGCATAAATGATTGTGCTCTGCGGTCATCCTTCCTGAGCGAAGATAAAAATGCGTGAGGAAGGGAAAGGTCCCCCTGTGCAAGCACCAGTCGTTTCCGACTCTGGGGTGATGTTGCTTTCGCAACGTTTTCACGGCAGACTTTTGACGAGGTGGTTTGCCATTGCCTTCCCCAGTCACTTACGCTTTACCCCCAGCAAGCTGGGGACTCATTTTACCGACCTCGGAAGGATGGATGGCTGAGCCAACGTTGAGCCGGCTACCTGAAAACCCAGCTTCCACCGGGGATCGAACTCAGGTCATGAGCAGAGTTTAGGACTGCAGTACTGCAGCTTTACCACTCTGTGCCACGGGGCTCTTTAAGGGCTTAAGGAAAGGAAAGGAGAGGTCTCCTGTGCAAGCACCGGTCGTTTCCGACTCTTTCACAATATTTTCACGGCACACTTTTGACGGGGTGGTTTGCCATTGCCTTCCCCAGTCATCTCCACTTTCCCCCCAGCAAGCTGGGGACTCATTTGACTGATCTCTGCAGAAGGTGGAGCCAGCTTTAAAATGGCAGCCGCAGAAGGCAGGAAAGGAAAGGTCCCCTGTGCAAGCACCAGTCATTTCCGACTCTGGGGTGATGTTGCTTTCACAACGTTTTCACGGCAGACTTTTTACGGGGTGGTTTGCCCTTGCCTTCCCCAGTCCTCTACGCTTCCCCCCCAGCAAGCTGGGCACTCATTTGACTGACCTCGGAAGGATGGAAGGCTGAGTCAACCTCTAGCCGGCTACCTGAAAACCCAGCTTCCACCGGGGATCGAACTCAGGTCGTGAGCAGAGCTTAGGACTGCAGTACTGCAGCTTTAACACTCTGCGCCACGGGGCTCTTAAAAAAAAAATCTGAACCAGAGGCTAAAAATCTGAGAGCTAGCTCATGCTAACTCAGCTTAGAGAGAGCACTGATGCGGACCTGGTTTTCATTTTGGTTAAACCCTTTAAAAGTGATGAATCCGTTTGCCCTTCACTGATTTAGAGAGCCCCGCGCCACACACACACTTTGACATCACATCACATTCACTGGTGAATCACATTGAAACGTTTCCACCTTCCCATTTGCTGCGGGGTGGTACTTTCAGAAAGCTCTCAGCGTTGCCAGGCTTTTATGGAGGAAAAGTTAAATAATACTTCAACTAGGATTACATGAGGTAAGACTAAAAGCAAATAAATTAAAGCCGTTCGAGACAATAAACTGGAGCGGCAGTGAAGAGGGGATTTCTTGGCGGAGAAAAATCTCATCTCGGAGAGCCAAAGTACCTGGTAAGCTTGAAGAAGGGCCAAAGTACCTGGTAAGCTTGACACGTGTTGGAGTGTGACCAGCTGGGCTTTTTTTGTAGCAGGAGCTCCTTTGCATATTAGCCCACACCAAGGGTCGTTTGGTAGAAAAATAGCCGGTGGAGCTCATTAGCATCACTCATTAGTGCATGCCATCCCCCCACCAGCCAACAGCAACCCGACGCAAAAAAGGAGAGCCCCGGGCAAGCGAGGCCTGCTTGGGCTGGCTAGAGATCCAGCTAGTTCAAGCAGGCCTCGCTCACCTGGGGCTCTCCTCGGCCGCCCCCCTCCCCAGTCAAAAGGCCAGCAAGCCACCCACCATTCAAAATCCCATAAGAAGTGGAGAAAGGGTGGTGTGGGCTTCTCCAGGGTATAATGAGGGCTGCTACAAGTGTGGCAAAGCCCCTGGTGGCTGGCTGGCTGCCCGCTCTCCTAATCCAGGGATTGTTATGCAGCTGCACCTCCTATTCAATGGACAAGGTAGGTGGGGAGGAAGAGGGGGAACCCTCAGAAAGGTTCAGGAGCTGTGCTCCTGTGAGCTCCTGCCGAATTCAAGGCGTGAGCCACACAGCCCTGATGTAGCCAATCCTCCAAGAGATCACAGTAGGCCCTGTAAGAAGAGTTCTGTAACTCGGGTAAGATTGGCTACATTGGGGTGTGTGGCTTAATATGCAAAGGAGTTCCTACTACAAAAAAAAAAAAAGCCCTGGAATTTTAGCAATTTACGGGATTGGAGCACCTTCCCTGTGAGGGAAGGCTGAAGAACATGCAACCTTTCAGTTTAGAAAAGAGACGACGGAGGATGGGTACGATAGAGGTTTATAAAGTTATGCATGGGATGGAGAGAGCTGACAACGGGAGGGACGGTGGCTCAGTGGTAGAGCATCTGCTTGGGAAGCAGAAGGTCCCAGGTTCAATCCCCGGCATCTCCAACTAAAAAGGGTCCAGGCAAATAGGCATGAATAACCTCAGCTTTGAGACCCTGGAGAGCCATGAATGGGGCTGTGGCTCAGTGGCAGAGCATCTGCTCGGGAAGCAGAAGGTCCCAGGTTCAATCCCCAGCATCTCCAACTAAAAAGGGTCCAGGCAAATAGGTGTGAAAAACCTCAGCTTGAGACCCTGGAGAGCCACTGCCGGTCTGAGAAGACAAGACTGACTTTGATGGACCCAGGGTCTGATTCAGTAGAAGGCAGCTTCATATGTTCAATATTTTCTCCCAAACTACTAGACCTTGAGGGAATCCAGAGAAACTGACGGGCAGTAGGTTCGGGACAGACAAAAGGAACTACTGCTTTACACAGCGAATGATTAAAATGTGGCATTCGCTGCCAGAGGATGTAGTGATGGCCACAAGAGTAAACAGCTTTAAACGGGGATCAGATAGATTCGTGGAGGAGAAGTCTATCAATGGCTAAAGAGAGCCAGTTTCGTGGAGTGGTGGAGTGTGTGGACTCTTGTCTGGCAGAACCGGGTTTGATTCCCACACTCCTCCGCTTGCACCTGCTGTGATGGCCTTGGGTCAGCCAGAGCTTTCTTATCTGGGAGAACCGGGTTTGATTCCCCACTCCTCCACTTGCAGCTGCTGGAATGGCCTTGGGTCAGCCAGAGCTCTCTTATCTGGGAGAACCGGGTTTGCTTCCCCACTTCTCCACTTGCAACTGCTGGAATGGCCTTGGGTCAGCCAGAGCTCTCTTATCTGGGAGAACCGGGTTTGATTCCCCGCTCCTCCACTTGCAGCTGCTGGAATGGCCTTGGGTCAGCCAGAGCTCTCTTATCTGGGAGAACCGGGTTTGCTTCCCCACTTCTCCACTTGCAACTGCTGGAATGGCCTTGGGTCAGCCATAGTGGTGAAGTGTGCAGACCCTTATCTGGGAGAACCGGGTTTGATTCCTCACTCCTCCACTTGCAGCTGCTGGAATGGCCTTGGGTCAGCCATAGTGGTGAAGTGTGGAGAGCTCTCTTATCTGGGAGAACTGCGTTTGATTCCCCACTCCTCCACTTGCACCTGCTAGAATGGCCTTGGGTCAGCCAGAGCTCTGTAGGAGGTTGTCCTTGAAAGGGCAGCTGCTGTGAGAGCCCTCTCCAGCCCCACCCACCTCACAGGGTGTCTGTTGTGGGGGAGGAAGATAAGGGAGAGCCCAACACCTTCCAAGGAGGACGTCTGTTCCACTGTGGAACCGCTCTAACAGTCAGAAGGTGCTTCCTTATGTTCAGCCGGAAACTCTTTTGCTTTCATTTCAATCCGTTGGTTCTGGGTCTGCCTTCTGGGGCAACAAAAAACAATTTGGCGTCCCTATTTATGCGTAAAGGAGTCAACTTCTTGTAAATCTCCTAGGGGTCACACCAAACCAAGAACAAGGTTTAAGAGATACCCGGTTATGCCAAGCAAAATGCGGGAGGTATGGTGGTCTGCATTTACACCTGGCTACAAGGGTAGATGCAGAAAAAAGCATCTTCTTGTGGTTACATATGATAGACTAGCACATGACCAGATGAACACATGAAGCTGCCTTCTAATGAACCAGACCGTCAGTCCACTGAGGTTGGTATTGTCCACTGAGGTCGGCAGCAGCTCTCCAGGGTCTCAGGCTGAGGTCTTTCACATCACCTCCTTCCTGGTCCTTTTCAACTGGAGATACTGCCGGGGATTGAATCTGGAACTGAATCTGGGACCTTCTGCATGCCAAGCAGATGTTCTAACACTGAGCCATGGTTCATTTCCATAGGTCTCCTGGGTCTCAGGCAGAGGTCTTTCACATCACCTCCTGCCTGGTCCTTTGAACTGGAAATGCTGAGGATTGAACCTGGGACCTTCTGCATGCCAAGCAGATGCTCTGCCACTAAGCCATGGTCCATCTCCATAAGTCTCCAGGGCCTCAGGCAGAGGTCTTTCACGGGACGGTGGCTCAGTGGTAGAGCATCTGCTTGGGAAGCAGAAGGTCCCAGGTTCAATCCCTGGCATCTCCAAAAAAGGGTCCAGGCAAATAGGTGTGAAAAAGCCTCAGCTTGAGACCCTGGAGAGCCGCTGCCAGTCTGAGAAGACAATACTGACTTTGATGGACCAAGGGTCTGATTCAGTATAAGGCAGCTTCAGATGTTCATCACCTTCTGCCTGGTCCTTTAAACTGGAGATGCTGCCAGGAATTGAACCTGGGACCTTCTGCATGCCAAGCAGATGCTCTAACATTGAGCCATGGTCCATCTCCATAGGCCTCCAGGGTCTCAGGCAGAGGTCTTTCACATCACCTCCTGTCTGTTCCTTTGAACTGGAAATGCTGAGGATTGAACCTGGGACCTTCTGCATGCCAAGCAGATGCTCTGTCACTGAGCCACAGCTTCTCCCCAGTACATGTAACTGCCTTATACTGAATCAGACCATCCGTCACTCAAAATCAGTCTTGTGTACTCAGACTGGAAGCAGTTCTCCAGGGTCTCAGGCAGAGGTCTTTCACATCACCAACTGTCAGATCCTTTAACTGGAGATGCCAGGGATTGAACCTGGGACGTTCTACATGCCAAACAGATCCTCTGCCACTGAGCCACAGTTGCTCCCTGGCAGCAAGTTCCAGGGAGGGCCTTCTTGCAGGGCCTATGTGCATGTATTAGAGTGTGTCTCTAATGCTTATCCCCATAAAGGGCACATACAGGGAATTTTTTGAATCAGGAACTCGTTTGCGTATTTGGCTACACCCCGTGATGTAGCCAATGGTCCAAGAGCTTACAGTAGGCCCTGCAAGAAGAGCCCTGTAAACTCTTGGAGGATTGGCTACATCAGGAGGAGTAGACTAATATGCAAAGGAGTTCCTGCTACAAAAAAAAGCCCTGGGCACATATGCATTTCTTATTTAAATATTGGTGGTATTTTGTGTAAGCCGTTTTGGCTCTCAGTTGGGATGCAGGTGGAATTAGAAATGCCATAAATAAATAAACAGGAAACAGGCAGAGAGCAAGCGAGTCCCCCTGATGCAAACTGGGGAGGCAAAGCAAGGCAAAATCAATGCATTTTTCACCCCTAAAAAGGTCAGTCTCAAATATCAGTACCAGAGTCTAATGGTGTCCACATATCCCATCTCAACATCAGAATATGAATGAGGGAACTTCTGAAGAAGAAGATGATATTGGATTTATATCCCGCCCTCTGCTCCGAATATCAGAGTCTGAGAGCGGCTAACAATCTCCTTTCCCTCCCTCCCTAGGCTTCCCAACCCTCCCGCTCTGGCGGGGGATGCCAGGATTTCCACCCTCTTCCCCCGCTCCCCAAAAAAACGGAAGCGGGGGGAGGGGGGAAACGGCAGGCGCCCCATCCCAGAGCGGGCGACGTTGCCGCGCTGCTGCCGTCCCCTCCCCCCCCGCAGCTGCTCCTCCGAGATGGGCCCAGGCTGAGCCCATCTCAGAGAAGCAGCCAAACCAGAGAAGGGGAGGGTGGAGGGAGGCCAGGAGCATGGCAAGCCGTGAATCCGGGCCCTTTTGGACCCGGATTCACGGCTCGCCACTCTCCTGGCCCGCCTCCACCCCCCCATTCCAACCCAGAGGCAGAGCGCGTGACGCCGCCGCGCCGCCCCCCCCCGGCAGGCCAGGAGCATGGCGAGCCGCGAATCCGGGCCCTTCTAGGACCCGGACTCACGGCTCGCCACGCTCCTGGCCCGCCTCCACCCCCCCATTCCAACCCAGAGGCAGAGCGGAGCACGCGACGCCGCCGCGGCGCCACCCCCCCCCCACAGCTGCTCCTCCTCCGAGATGGGCCCAGCCTGAGCCCATCTCGGAGGAGCAGCCACGGCAGCGCAGCGACGCTCCCCGGCGCCGTTTCCCCCCCCCTCCCCCTAGCTCCACCCCAGTATCTCCTGGCTCCACCCCCAAAGTCCCCAGATATTTTAAAAATGGGACTTGGCAACCCTATCGCTCCCCCACAACAGACACTCTGTGAGGTGGGTGGGGCTGAGAGAACTCTCCCAGAAGCTGCCCTTTCAAGGAAAGCTCTGGCTGACCCAAGGCCATTCCAGCAGGTGCAAGTGGAGGAGTGGGGAATCAAACACGGTTCTCCCAGATAAGAGTCAATGCACTTAACCACTACACCAAACTGGCTCTCAGGTTCACCCTGTGAGGTGGGTGGGACTGAAAGGGCTCTCCCAGCAGCTGCCCTTTCAAGGACAGTTTTGCCAGAGCAATGGCTGGCCCAAGGCCATTCCAGCAGCTGCAAGTGGAGGAGTGGGGAATCAAACCCGGTTCTCCCAGATAAAAGTCCGTGCACTTCACCACTACACCAAACTGGCTTCTGGAGATTCACAGAGTTGGAAGTTTGGTTTTGTCCGATTCCAAGCCCTCCATTCGATGGTCCCATCGTAAACTGCCCGGGGTTCCAAGCCAGGACTCCTCACCCCATCCGAGACAGAGGAAGCGTTTGCGGATGATGCGGTTCCGTAGCCTTCCCGTCACGGCCATGTACGATTGCCAGGCCTCCGTCAGCACCCAACAGAAGGAGGAGAGGAAGAAGAAGTGCAGGAATGCGGCCACCAAGGTGCAGATCACCTGGAGAGAGGAGGGGGGAGGGGGGGCAGGAGAAAGGATGGGGGGGTCAGAAGAGGAGTGAAGTGAAGCAAGCTGGTTGGATCGGAAGAAAAGAGACGTGCTTGAAGAACCAAATCCCTTTCGGACCCTGGACACCCCAGTGGCACCAACCGGTCCAAGGTCATTTTCTCAAAACCCTTCTTGGGTGCTTGGTGGGGGCCATGGTGTCCATAAGGACTACGTCAGGGACTCCAGTTTTAAGTTTTGTCTGCTTCTCAGACAAGGAGCCAGGCCAGGGGTGGCTCTTTCACACATATTGAAGCCCCCACCATCCAGTCGGCACTACACCAAACTGGCTCTCACTCCCATGCCAAATTGCCTCTCAGCCCACTCATTTTCTCTCCTTCCAGGAACATCTCAGCAGAGAGAAATCTGTCCCAGGATTGGGATACAAACGCTGATGACTCCTGCAACCTCAGAAGAAGAAGAAGAAGATATTGGATTTATATCCCGCCCTCCACTCCGAAGAGTCTCAGAGCGGCTCACAATCTCCTTTCTCTTCCTCCCCCACAACAGACACCCTGTGAGGTAGATGAAGATATTGGATTTATATCCCGCCCTCCACTCCGAAGAGTCTCAGAGCGGCTCACAATCTCCTTTCTCTTCCTCCCCCACAACAGACACCCTGTGAGGTAGATGAAGATATTGGATTTATATCCCGCCCTCCACTCTGAAGAGTCTCAGAGCGGCTCACAATCTCCTTTCCCATCCTCCCCCACAACAGACACCCTGTGAGGTGGGTGGGGCTGGAGAGGGCTCTCACAGCAGCTGCCCTTTTAAGGACAACCTCTGCCAGAGCTCTGGCTGACCCAAGGCCATTCCAGCAGGTGCAAGTGGAGGAGTGGGGAATCAAACCCGGTTCTCCCAGATAAGAGTCCGCACACTTAACCACTACACCAAACTGGCTCTGATGACGCTCCGGCTCACACTCTGCACACAAACACACACAGATCATTGGGCTGCCTTTGAGCTGGGGAACCTTGATACAAGTCGACTAGCAAAGGTCGCAAGATCTGGACATGCTCATTAGAGACCCGAGGTCAGGAGTCAGATGTGGAGACCACCACAGAAGGACCACCCAAGACAACTGGGAACCCAGGCCTGTCGGACGAGTTCAGTTTTCCATTCAGAAAATGGCCAACCTGAAATTACCAGAATGCAGGGGTGGCCAAATGGTGGCTTGGGAGCCACACGGGGCTCTTTCACACACATTGTGGGGCTCTCGAAGCCCCCACCATTGGCCGGCTTGGAGAAGGCATTTGTCCCTTGAAGTCACTTCTCCGAGCCAGCTGGCAGCTTGGAGAATGTATTTAAAGTTGCTTTCTTTCTACCTTTCCCTCCCTCCCCTATCTATTTTCCTTCCTTCCATCTCCCCTCCCTCCATCCCTCCCTCCCTCCTCTCAAACACCTGATGTTCCTGAATTGCAACTCTCAAACTGCTGACATTTATTCTGTGTGGCTCTTACATTAAGCAAGTTTGGCCACCCCTGAGGCAGGCTTTAGGCCAAGGCTCCAGGTTCTCCCACCCAGGAGGTTCCCAACCCTCCGGCCCACACTGGGCCGGTGGGGGGAACCTCCCCCGACATTGCTGGCGTGATGACATCACCTGCAAGCGATGTCATTGTGCCAACAACGTTGCATGCCAGCTGCTCTAGGCGTTTCTGGGAAAACTCTATGGTTTTCCCGGACGCTTTAGCAATTTTGGGGGGGGGGAACTCTACGGTACAACAGGCACCACAGAGTTTTTCCCTCCCAGAATTTTAGCGCGTCCGGGAAAAACATCGAGTTTCCCCCAGAAACGTCTAGAGTGGCCAGCGCACCGTGTCGTCGAAGTGATGACGTTGTCCGCAGGTGATGTCATCGAGTCATGTGCGATTTTCGAGCGCGTGAAACGAGTCCCCTGCCTGAGGCTGGGGGGGCGGGGCTTGGCAACCCTATTCCATATGCATAAACACTTAGCGCAAGAAGCACTGGAATCTGGCCAGCCTCAAACGCTGCAGCCCCGGAGCTGCAAACCGATTCTTGGTTTTAAAACCATTTCAATAGGCTAGGGTTGCCAATCCCCAGGTGGGGGCAGGGGATCCCCCGGTTTGGATGCCCTCCCCCCGCTTCAGGGTCGTCAGAAAGCAGGGGGAGGGGAGGGAAATGTCTGCTGGGAACTCTGGTATTCCCTAAGGAGATTTATTCCTATAGAAAATCATGGAGAATTGATCCACGGGCATCTGGGGCTCTGGGGGGGCTGTTTTTTGGGGTACAAGCACCAAATTTTCAGTATAGCATCCAGTGCCTCTCCTCAAAATACCCTCCAAGTTTCAGAAAGATTGGACCAGGGGGTCCAATTCTATGAGCCCCAAAAGCAGGTGCCCCTATCCTTCATGATTTCCTATGGAAGGGAGGAATTGAAAAGGTGTGCCGTCCCTTTAAATGTGATGGACAGAACTCCCTTTGGAGTTCAATTCTGCTTGTCACGGCCTTGTTAATCACCCCTAATGTCTCCCGGCTCCACCCCCAAAGTCTCCCGGCTCCACCCCCAAAGTCCCCAGATATTTCTTGAATTGGACTTGGCAACCCTACAACGGGCACAGATAGTGTGGAATCAGCTTCAGTCCAGCTCTTTACGTTCCCCGAGCAGTAAAGGCTCTCCGGGGGCAGAGACACAGGAAGGTGCTTTCCCCCTTCTGCTTTCAAAAGCGAGAGCTTTCTCGTCCTTTGAAGCAAGCGGCTATGCTCGGCCAAGCGTGATTTGCTAATAATAATGGCAAGAAAGCCGGGCGGGCCCAGCCTCCGAGGATGAAGCCTGCTGTCTTTTGTCTGGGGTGACCTGCAGCAGCACAAGGCCGTCTTTCTAACGCGGCCCTTTCATCTTGCAAGGGGCTTGCAAACACCAGTATGGATGTTGAGCGCCGGATGGACGGATACAGCTGGAGAGTGGCGGGGGATGGGTGGGGGACACTCTTATCAGACAGCTGCAGAAACCTCAGAGCCTCCCCCCACCCCTCCGTCTGCAAGAGTTTAAAGGCAACCCTTGATAAGAACATAAGAGAACATAAGAGAAGCCATGTTGGATCAGGCCAATGGCCCATCCAGTCCAACACTCTGTGTCACACAGTGGCCCCAAAAAAATTATATATATATATATATACACACACACACACACACACTGTGGCTAATAGCCACGGATGGACCTCTTCTCCATATTTTTATCTAAACCCCTCTTGAAGGTGGCCATGCTTGTGGCTGCCACCACCTCCTGTGGCAGTGAATTCCACATGTTAATCACCCTTTGGGTGAAGAAGTACTTCCTTTTATCTGTTTTAAGCTGTCTGCTCAGCAATTTCATCGAATGCCCACGAGTTCTTGTATTGTGAGAAAGGGAGAAAAGTACCTCTTTCTCTACTTTCTCCATCCCATGCATTATCTTGTAAACCTCTATCATGTCACCACCGCAGTCGACATTTCTCCAAGCAAAAGAGTCCCAAGCGTTTCAACCTTTCTTCATACGGAAAGTGTTCCAGCCCTTTAATCATTCTAGTTGCCCTTTTCTGGACTTTCTCCAATGCTATAATATCCTTTTTGAGGTGCAGCAACCAGAACTGCACACAGTACTCCAAATGAGACCGCACCATCGATTTATACAGGGGCATTATGATACTGGCTGATTTGTTTTTAATTTCCTTCCTAATAATTCCCAGCATGGCGTTGGCCTTTTTTATTGCAAACGCACACTGTCTTGACATTTTCAGTGAGTTATCTACCACGACCCCAAGATCTTTCTCTTGGTCAGTCTCTGCCAGTTCACACCCCATCAACTTGTATTTGTAGCTGAGATTCTTGGCCCCAATGTGCATTACTTTGCACTTGGCCACACTGAACTGCATCTGCCACGTTGGATCAAGCCCCGTTGGATTCTTAGCCCCAATGTGCATTACTTTGCACTTGGCCACACTGAACTGCATCTGCCACGCTGGATCATCTGCCATGTTGGATCAAGCCAATGGCCCATCCAGTCCAAAACTCTGTGTCACACAGTGGCCAAAAATACCAGGTGCCATCAGGAGGTCCATCAGTGGGGCTAGAAGCCTTTCCACTGTGCCCTCCCAAAGCACCAAGAATACAGAGCATCACTACCCCAGACATAAGACCATAAGAGAAGCTATGTTGTATCAAGTCAATAGCCCATCCAGTCCAACACTCTGTGTCACACAGAGGCCAAAAAACCCAAGTGCCATCAGGAAGTCCATCAGTGGGGCTAGAAGCCCTCCCACTGTGCCCACCCCACAAGCAGCAAGAATACAGACAGGGACAACCTGACACCCCATGGCGCCCTAGGCTGACTTGCTGCCTGGCGGCCCCCCACTTCGCAACCCCCCTCCCCTCCTGCGCCTCCTCCTCCTCCCGCCCTTCCCCACAGCATGTTAATTTCAAAGCTGGAACGGGCTCTAGTGCCGCATTCCGGCTAGCTAAAGCCCCCTCCCGTCTTCTTCTCCTCCTCTCTCCCTTCCTCACTGCATGTTAATTTCAAAGCCCCCACCCAGCGATCGGAAAAACCGCGCCGCGGGGCCGCATTCCCAGTCTGTCAGGAGCAGTGTCCTGAAAGGGCGGTCCCGCGGCTGCTGAGCTGACTCCATTCGATCCAGGAAGTGGGGAGGGGAGGAATCAGCAGCCGCGAGGCCGCCCTTTCAGGACACTGCTCCTGACAGACTGGGAGCACGGCCCCGCAGCGTGGTTTTTCCGATTGCTGGGGGTGGGGGGTGGTTGAAATTAAAATGCAGTGGGGAAGGGAGGGAGGAGGTGGAGGCACGAGAGGGCAAACTAGGCAGTTGCGAGAGGGGAGGCCGATTTTGCCGTCCCTGACCTACCGGCACCGTAGGCAACCGCCTAGTTTGCCTAGCGGGGGAGCCGGCCCTGAATACAGAGCGTCACTTCCCCAGACAGAGAGTTCCATCTATACCTTGTGGCTAATACCACTGATGGTCCTCTGCTCCACAAAGCCTCTTGTTTGAAATTTCCCCTTTTTTAAAAAAAAAATGAAAGATATAGAGCAGTTCAAAATGGACTCCGGGCCGTGAATAAGCTCTGCACCATTTAAGCCAGGGGTGTCAAACTCATTTGTTATGAGGGCCGAATCTGACATAAATCAGATTTTGTTGGGCCACGCCATGTCAGACTGAGCCATGAGTGCACCTATTTAAGATTAGGGAACACGGATATAATAAAGGACAAAAATAAGCAAAACTAAAGATTTTTTAAAAACCCTTAAAACATGCTTAAAACATTAACACTCTTTGGTCTTAAAGGTGCTTTCTTTGTAGCTCTCCCATGGGATACCAAAGGAGGAGCCTCAGCCAATGGATAAAATAGAGGTTTTGCTCTGTAGCTCCTGTGCGATTGAAGATATTGGATTTATATCCCGCCCTCCACTATCTCCTTTACCTTCCTCCCCCCCCCACAACAGTCACCCTGTGAGGTGGGTGGGGCTGGAGAGGGCTCTCACAGCAGCTGCCCTTTCAAGGACAACCTCTGCCAGAGTTATGGCTGACCCAAGGCCATGCTAGCAGGTGCAAGTGGAGGAGTGGGGATCAAACCCGGTTCTCCCACTGAGCAAGCCTGGCAAAGCAAACTGTGATGCAGAAGGAAGCAAGAGAGAAGGAGAAGGAAGCAGACGACAGCCAGGGGTGTCAAACATGTGGCTAAGGGGCCTGATTTGGCCCCTTAGCCACATGTTTGACACCCCTGTTTTAAAAGATTGGCATTAATCAGGATGCATAGCTGCTTCTGTTCCAAATGCAGCCTGGCAAAGCAAGTTCTCCCTCCCCCCCCTTCCTCCCCATGGGAGGAGCCTCAGCCAATGGAGAAAATAGAGGTTTTGCTCTGTGCGATTGAGCAAGCCTGGCAAAGCAAACTGTGGTGCAGAAGGAAGCAAGAGAGAAGGAGAAGGAAGCAGACGACAGCCAGTTGCTTGGGGGCCCGATAGGAGCCCTCCGGGGGCCTGATTTGGCCCCTGGGTCGCAAGTTTGACACCTCTGATTTAAGCAGTAACTTTTAACATAATTAGCAGAGGGAGAGGAAAGGGATACACAGCAGGGTGGCTGGTGGGAGTCCATTCAGCCTTTCCAACTGACAATAAAATCCCTACCTTGTTCCGGGTTTGCGTTTGCCCGATCAGGATGAGAGCGTTGGAAGATATGATGGACAGACAGAAGTTAATTAGGATGACAGACCGTTCCGAGCGGATATATCTGCAAGGGGAAGGGCGAGAAGCAGGAGGGGAAAGGGAAAGCCTTCAATTACTACGATTATCATTCCGAGACACTGCAACAGACCAGCAAACCTTGACTGCCAAAGCGGAAATTGTAGAAAATGTTCTTGGCGGTCGTTTCTATTTATATTCGTTTCCGATCCCGTCAGCTGTCGGGATTCCCCGGTTTTCTCTGCTGCTCTCGCAGACAGACGAGTATAGCGCGCCTCTTGTACCATTTTTTAAATGCACAATGAATGCGAAATCTGTGCCTTGCTTCTTCGTTCAGTTTGCTTTGCAGCCCCTGTCTTCGTTGGCGGTCTCCCATCCAAGTGCTGATTCTCCTTAGCTTCCGAACTCTGACGTGCTATTCAGGCTATTACAGAAGGCATACTGCTAACTTAACATTGAACAAAATGCATGCATTTTATGGGGGAAGATAATTAGAGGGGACAGAAACTGGCAGAGAGATAAAGAATTTCAAGGGCATATACGTAAGAACATAAGAGATGTCATGTTGGATCAGGCCAATGGCCTATCCAGTCCAACACTCTGTGTCACATAGTAGCCCAAAAAAGCAGGTGCCATCAGGAGGCCCACCAGTGGGGCCTGGATACTAGAAGCCCTCCCAGTATCTGCCCCCATATGAAACTGTCTTACACTGAATCAGACCTTTTGGTCCATCAAGAACATAAGAGAAGCCATGTTGGATCAGGCCAATGGCCCATCCAGTCCAACATTCTGTATCGCATAAGAACATAAGAGAAGCCATGTTGGATCAGGACAAGGGCCCCTCCAGTCCAACAATCTGTGTCACATAAGAACCTAAGAGAAGCCATGTTGGATCAGGCCAATGGCCCATCCAGTCCAACTCTCTGTGTCACATAAGAACCTAAGAGAAGCCATGTTGGATCAGGCCAATGGTCCATCCAGTCCAACACTCTGTGTCACATAAGAACATAAGAGAAGCCATGTTGGATCAGGCCAATGGCCCATCCAGTCCAACACTCTGTGTCATACACACACACACACACACACACACACACACACACACACACACACACACACATATATATATATATATATATATATATATATATATATATATATATATATATATATATACACACATACACACACATACATACATACTGTGGCTAATAGCCACTGATGGACCTCTGCTCCATATTTTTATCCAATCCCCTCTTAAAGCTGGCTATGCTTGTAGCCGCCACCAATTCCTGAGAAGAAGAAGAAGAAATCGGATTTCTATCTATCCCACCCTATACTCTGAATCTTACAGTCACAGAGTGGTCACAGTCTCCTTTACCTTCCCCGCCCCCCCCAACAGACAACCTGTGAGGTAGGTGGGGCTGAAAGAGCTCTTCCAGCAGCTGCCCCATCAAGGACAACTCCTAGGAGAGCTACAGCTGACCCAAGGCCATTCCAGCACCTGCAAGTGGAGGAGTGGGGGATTAAATCCAGTTCTCCCAGATAAGAGTCTGCACACTTAACCACTACACCAAACTGCCTCTCAAGGTCAGCAGTGTCTCCTCAGATTGGCAGCAGCTCTCCAAAGTCTCAATGCCGAGGTCTTTTGCATCCACTACTGCCAGATCATTAAACTGGAGATTGAACCTGGGACCTTCTGCATGCCAAGCAGAGGATCTACTATTAAACCAAAATCCCTTCCATGAAGCTGCCTTATATTGAATCAGACCCTTGGTCCATCAAGGTCAGTATTGACTACTCAGGCTGCCAGCAGCTCTCCATAAGGTCTCAAGGCAGACGTCTTTTACGTCACCTGCTGCCAGAACAGTTTAACTGGAGATGCTGAGGATTGAACCTGGGACCTTCTCCACGCCAAGCAGATGCTCTGCCAGTGAGCCACGGCCCCCTCCCCTGAGTCAAGCGCACAGGAAGGAGAAGGAAACATAAAATGGGGAGTTTGACGGCCATCACCACCAGGTCCAAGCAAGCAGCTCTCACAGAGAATACACACACGAAGCCCCCTCATAGTGAATCAGACCACCCGTCCATCATGGTCGATATTGTCTATTCAGTTTGGCAGTGACTCGAAAGGGTCTGAGGTAGAAAAGAAGAACAAGAAGACGACTGCAGACTTATACCCCGCCCTTCTCTCTGAATCAGAGACTCAGAGCGGCTCACAATCTCCTATATCTTCTCCCCCCGCAACAGACACCCTGTGAGGCGGGTGGGGCTGAGAGAGCTCTCACAAAAGCTGCCCTTTCAAGGACAGTGGTAGAGCTCAGTGGCTCAGTGGTAGAGCATCTGCTTGGGAAGCAGAAGGTCCCAGGTTCATTCCCTGGCATCTCCAAAAAAGGGTTCAGGCAAATAGGTGTGAAAAACCTCAGCTTGAGACCCTGGAGAGCCGCTGCCAGTCTGAGAAGACAATGCTGACTTTGATGGACTGAGAGTCTGATTCAGTAGAAGGCAGCTTCATATGTTAGGGAGGGACGGTGGCTCAGTGGTAGAGCATCTGCCTGGTAAGCAGAAGGTCCCAGGTTCAATCCCCGGCATCTCCACTAAAAAAGGGTCCAGGCAAATAGGTGTGAAAAAACCTCAGCTTGAGACCCTGGAGAGCCGCTGCCAGTCTGAGAAGACAATACTGACTTTGATGGACCAAGTGTCTGATTCAGTATAAGGCAGCTTCATATGTTCATATATATGTTCATATGACAACTCTTGCAAGAGAGAGCTCTGGCTGACCCAAGGCCATTTCAGCAGGTGCAAGTGGAGGAGTGGGGAATCAAACCTGGTTCTCCTAGATAAGAGTCCGCGCACTTAACCACGACAGCAAACTGGCTCGCTCAAACAGGAAGGAAGGAAGGAAGGAAGGAAGGAAGGAAGGAAGGAAGGAAGGAAGGAAGGAAGGAAGGAAGGAAGGAAGGAAGGAAGGAAGGAAGGAAGGAAGGAAGGAAAAGAAGATTTTGGATTTATATCCCGCCCTCCACTCTGAATCTGAGAGTCTCAGAGTGGCTCACAATCTCCCATGTCTTCTCCCCCAACAACAGAGATCCTGTGAGGTGGGTGGGGCTGAGAGGGCTCTCACGGAAGCTGCCCTTTCAAGGACAACTCCTTGAAAAGGGTCTTTCACATCATCTACTACCTGGGGCCTCCTGCGTACGAAGCAGAGGCTCTGCCACTGAGCCACAGTCTCTATCACTATCATGGGTGTGTGTGTGTGTGTCATGTGGCTTTGCTTGTGGTCAGCAATGGCTCCTCCAAGGCAGCAGCCCACCTAGAGGTATCCTCGATATATTAAAGGAATATCCGCCTGAGAGAATAGAAAAAAGAGAGGCATGAGCTATAGCAAGTCATAATATATAGCTGGGAAGCCATGAGAAGAAGATAGCAGATTTATACCCTGCCTTTCTCTCTGAATCAGAGACTTAGGTTACAATCTCCTACAGCGTCTTCCCCCGCAACAGGCACCCTGTGATGTGGATGGGGCTGAGAGAGCTCTCACAGAAGCTGCCCTTTCAAGGACAACTCCTGCAGGAGCTATGGCTGGCCCAAGGCCATTCCAGCAGCTGCAGGCGGAGGAGTGGGAAATCAAACCCGGTTCTCCCAGATAAGAGTCTGCGCACTTAACCCCTACATCAAACTGGCTCTTGTATGACTGGGTGTCATGAGCCCTGACAAGGAGGAGCTGGAAGGGTTAACAGACCTGGAAGAGTTGCCAGCCAGTTCCTCAGCTGAACAAACAGCAGCTGGCCCATCAATCACTCTCTAGGCACCAGTGTCAGCTATTGACGATCAATCTCCTCCAAGCCCTCCTCCTCCCATCTCAAGAGTTCGAAGCAGGCTCCGGAAAGAACTTTCAGAGCAAAGACATGAGGCACACCGATGCTTCAGATCTCTCAGCCCTGAGTTCTAGCAGAGTCACTGTGACCCTTCGAGCAGGCTGATTGAGACTCCCATATAGCTCCCACCCAGGAGCTGGTAACCTTGTGGAAGCAACAAGTCTATTCTGTGGCTTGCATCAACGCTCCCTCCTGATTCCTGATCCTGACCTGTTTGATTTCCTTGGCAGCCTGACCTTTTGGCTTTTGGACATTGACTTCTGATTCCGGTTTGTGATTCTGTATTGGTGACTTGGCTCCTGCTTGACTTCCTGGACTTGGACTGGCTTTGGACTCCTGCCTGCCTGCACCCGGAGAACGCGGCACTGGGTCACAAAGATATGCCGGATTGTTCCCTGCAAAGCTGTTATCCTAGATGGAATCATCCAGGAATCAAAAGGAGGATTTCACGGTGACGGCTGAGCTTTCGGCTGTTCCTCCGATTGTCCAAACAGGACGGCTACATCTGGACCGAGATCATTCAGAAGACATTGGGTGAGCGAGTTAAGCTTCCTGCTGGCTGCGAGGCCTAGAGGAGCTTACAATGGCTGGGTTTCAGTCTAAGATTATATCTCAGCGGCCACTGCGATCCAAAGCCATGGCAGATGTCTAGGCTGTTCCGTCAAGCCTTGCTCTCTCTCACGGCCTAATTCTGGGCTCTGCTTTTGGAGACCCGAATGCCTGAGTTGCTGGTTATTAGAGATAAAGCAGCCGCTCTGGCATGGTGTTTTATTGGATCTGGCGGCAGCCACTGTTGGTGTGAACGCTACGACATGCGGTAGCCAAACAGAGGGATTACAGCTTCCCATCTGCTGGGATACCTTGGAACTGGGGAGCAAACCAGGAGCTGGACTGGCTCTTTGCCTGCCGAATGCTGGAACACTCACGCCAATGGTGGTCAGGGCTGCCAGTCCCAGGAGGGGAAATTCCTGGAGATTTGAGAGCTGGAGTCTAGAAGGGCGGGGTGTGGGAGGGGAGGGACTTCAAGGAGGTATAATGCCGCACGGTCCACCTTCCCTAGCAGCCATTTTGCTCCAGGGCAGGAGCAGCCAAACTTGCTTAATGTAAGAGCCACACAAAATAAATGTCAGATGTTTGAGAGCCACAGAATGTGAATGTCAAATGGTTGAGAGTGGAAGGAAGGAAGGAAGGAAGGAAGGAAGGAAGGAAGGAAGGAAGGAAGGAAGGAAGGAAGGAAGGAAGGAAGGAAGGAAGGAAGGGAGGAAGGGAGGGAGGAAGGGAGGAAGGGAGGAAGGAAGGGAGGGAGGGAGGGAGGGAGGGAGGGAGGGAGGGAGGGAAGAGAAGAAGAAGACGATGACATTGGATTTATATTCTGCCCTCCACCCTGAACCTCAGCGTCTCAGAGCACCTCACAATCTCCTTTATCTTCCTCCCCAGCAAGAGACACCCTGTGAGGTGGGTGGGGCTGAGAGGGCTCTCACAGCAGCTGCCCTTTCAAGGACAACCGTCGCCAGAGCTATGGCTGACCCAAGGTCATTCCAGCAGGTGTAAGCGAGGAGTGGGGAATCAAACCCGGTTCTCCCAGATAAGAGAGCTCTAACTGACTCAAGGCCATGCCAGCAGGTGCAAGTGAAGGAGTGGGGAATCAAACCCCGTTCTCCCAGATAAGAGTCTGCGCACTTAACCACTACACCAAACTGGGTCTCAAGGAAGGAAAGAAAGAAAATGGGAGGGGGGGGAGGAGAGGGGAGGTGGAAATAAAGCAAATTTAATTTTAAATGCATTCTCCAATCCACTGGCTTGCTTGGCTTGGAGAAGTGATTTAAAGAGACAAATGCCTTCTCCGATTTGGCTGACAGGGCGGTGGGGCTTTAAGAGCCACACAATATGTGTAAAAGAGCCACATATGGCTCCCGAGCCACTGTTTGCCCACTCCTGCTCTAGGGGAACTACTCTCTGTCACCTGGAGAACAGCTATAATCCCAGGAGATCTCCAGTCCACCTGGAGATAGGCTTGCCAGTCTCCATGACCCAGCAAGCCTGCCCCACTTTGCAGGCTCCTCCCTGCTACCAGTTAACTGGTGGGGGGAAGCCCCGCTCCAACAGCTACCGTGTGCTTTCAAATCTGTGCTGGGTTAAAAGAAGCCTGCAAACTCTCTGTGTTTTGGACAGTATGCGGCTTTCAATTTGAACAAGAGGAAAGCTGAATGGGTGGGGGGAGTAGGCGGAGCCTTGTGGGTCTTTCAGGTGAGTGTGTGAAGCATGTGAGAAAGGAAGAGAAGCAAGCAATGTCCCTCTCTTTGTTTGGAGGAAAACTGTACCCCCTGGGCTGCTGTGCTTTCATTTTCCTGTTAGCCTGAAAAAGTTGGTTGAAATACAGCAGATGGTTACATTCAGCAACTCCTGTGTGTAAACTGCCCCCAGTGAGATCACAAAAGTGTGTGCGTGCTAACTGTATTTATTATGGCTGCTTTGTGAGGGAGTGTGTGTGTGTCCACTTCCATTTAGTGGAAGTGCAGCTGCTGGGGGACAAGGAAATGAAGACTGTGTTTGGGGAACTGCACTGCTGTATTTTTATTTTAGGGAATTGGAAAGTCTCCTGGCTCCACCACCGCCCCCCCCCCCCAAATTCCCCAGATATTTTATGAGTTGGACCTGGCAACCCTACCTGGAGGTGGGCAACTCTAGGTGGCCAGGCCTAAAACAACTGCTTCCACATTTCAGGAACTGCTTCTGCTGTTTATCTGAATCTGCACATTCTTTCTCCCATGGGGCCAGGAAATGAGCAGAGCTTAGGGATGACTCAGTGCTGCAGGAAGTGGATTGAAGAAGAAGAAGAAGATATTGGATTTATATCCCGCCCTCCACTCCGAAGAGTCTCAGAGCAGCTCACAATCTCCTTTCCCTTCCTCCCCCACAACAGACACCCTGTGAGGTAGATGAAGATATTGGATTTATATCCTGCCCTCCACTCCGAAGAGTCTCAGAGCAGCTCACAATCTCCTTTACCTTCCCCACCCCCCCACAACAGGCACCCTGTGAGGTAGATGAAGATATTGGATTTATATCCCGCCCTCCACTCCGAAGAGTCTCAGAGCGGCTTACAATCTCCTTTACCTTCCTCCCCAACAACAGACACCCTGTGAGGTTGGTGGGGCTGAGAGGGCTCTCACAGCAGCTGCCCTTTCAAGGACAACCTCTGCCAGAACTCTGGCTGACCCAAGGCCGTGCTAGCAGGTGCAAGTGGAGGAGTGGGGAATCAAACCCGGTTCTCCCAGATAAGAGTCTGCACACTTAACCACTACACCAAACTGGCTCCCCAAGGGCAGAAGTGGTGGCAGCTACAAGCACAGACAGCTTCAAGAGGGGGTTGGACAGGCCCTGACCTGCATAGCCAAGGCAAGCCCTGTCTTGTCAGATCCCGGAAGCTAACCAGCGCCAACTCTGGCAAGTACTTGGAAGGGAGACCTCCTTGAAATATGAGCAGTCGGGAGCGCAGGGGATGGCTTTATTCGGCCACCTCCCTGAATATCCTCCAGCCTCCCAGTAGGAGTCAGTCACCAGAAGTCACCCTGACTTCCAGGTGCCCACACACACACTCACACATGCATGCACACGGACACACACACACAAAATACAAAAATACCCCCCCCCAAAAAAAGAGGGGTTGGATAAATATATGGAACAGAGGTCCATCAGTGTCTATTCATAGAATCATAGAGTTGGAAGGGACCTCCAGGGTCATCGAGTCCAACCCCCTGCACAATGCAGGAAACTCACAATCGCCTCCCCCTAAATTCACAGGATCTTCATTGGAGTCAGATGGCCAGATAGCCTCCAAGGTTTAAAAACCTCCAAGGAAGGCGAGTCCACCACCTCCCGAGGGAGCCTGTTCCGCTGAGGAACCTCTCTAACAGTCAGGAAGTTCTTCCTAATGTTGAGCCTGAAACTCTTCTGATTTAATTTCAATCTGTTGATTCTGGCCCTACCTTCTGGGGCAACAGAAAACTATTTGGCAACCCTATATATATGTAAAGGAGACAACTTCTTATACATCTCCTAGGGGTCACAGCATACCAAGAACAATCCCAGAACTCTAGGTCACCCAAGAACAATCCCACAACCCCCAGATTTCTAGGTCACATCACCCCCAGAACAATCCCAGGGTTAAGAGATACCCGGTTATGCCAAGCAAAATGCGGGAGGTATGGTGAAGTCTGTATTTACACCTGGCTACAAGGGCAGATACAGAAAAAAAAAAGCATCTTCTTGTGGCTACATATGATAGACTAGCACATGACCAAATGAATATGTGAAGCTGCCTTCTAATGAACCAGACGGTCAGTCCACCGTTGGTTCTGGTCCTACCTTCCAGGGCCACAGAAAGCAATTCCGCACCAGCCTCAATAGCAGGGGTGGCCAAGGGTAGCTCTCCAGATGTTTTTTTGCCTACAACTCCCATCAGCCCCAGCCAGCATGGCCGATGGCAGGGGCTGATGGAAGCTGTAGGCAAAAAAACATCTGGAGAGCTACCCTTGGCCACCCCTGCTGTATAGGAAAGCCCTTCAGGTACTTGAAGATGGTGATCATATCACCTCTCGGCTGCCTCCTCTCCTATTATTATTATTATTATTATTAAGCCTGATCCCGGCCAGTGCTGGGCTTTAGGCGATGAACAACAAAAGGTACACATAGAATCAATAAAACCAGTAATTTAAAACAGTTGCAACTCAATGAAGAAGAAGAAGAAGATATTGGATTTATATCCCGCCCTCCACTCCGAAGAGTCTCAGAGCGGCTCACAATCTCCTTTCCCTTCCTCCCCCACAACAGACACCCTGTGAGGTAGATGAAGATATTGGATTTATATCCCGCCCTCCACTCCGAAGAGTCTCAGAGCGGCTCACAATCTCCTTTCCCTTCCTCCCCCACAACAGACACCCTGTGAGGTATATGAAGATATTGGATTTATATCCCGCCCTCCACTCCGAAGAGTCTCAGAGCGGCTCACAATCTCCTTTCCCTTCCTCCCCCACAACAGACACCCTGTGAGGTATATGAAGATATTGGATTTATATCCCGCCCTCCACTCTGAAGAGTCTCAGAGTGGCCCACAATCTCCTTTACCTTCCCCTTCCCCCTCAGACACCCTGTGAGGTAGATGAAGATATTGGATTTATATCCTGCCCTCCACTCCGAAGAGTCTCAGAGTGGCTCACAATCTCCTTTACCTTCCTCCCCCACAACAGACACCCTGTGAGGTGAGTGGGGCTGGAGAGGGCTCTCACAGTAGCTGCCCTTTCAAGGACAACTTCTGCCAGAGCTATGGCTGACCCAAGGCCATTCCAGCAGCCGCAAGTGGAGGAGTGGAGAATCAAACCCGGTTCTCCCAGATAAGAGTCCGCACACTTAACCACTACACCAAACCGGCTCTCTTTATAGTGAACATACTTTATAGTGTGCTTTAATTCTGCTTTCCAGGCATCTACATTAAGCAGAGGCAGCCCTGCTCCCTGGCCTCTACTTAGTCAATGTATAGATGGAACACACTGTCTTTGGCAGTAACACTCTATATTCCTGGTGCTTGGGGGGCCACAATGGGAGGGCGTCTAGAATTCTGGCTCCACTGGTAGATGTCCTGATGGCACCTGGGTTTTGGCCCCTCTGTTGGATTGGCCTGATCCAATATGGCTTTTCTTACGCTCTTAAATGACTCAACACCTCCAAACTCTGTTAAAGCCAGGGTGACGTTCAGATCTTGTCCTACCTCCTGAAGGTTTTTTTTTTTTTTTAGGATTTATACATAAAGGGTCATAAAGCAGGAGAGTGAAATGTGTGGTGGAAATCATTATTCATGGTGAAAAGAAGAGGCAAGACATATACGTGCGCGGTAAGAGTTTTATCCCTGAACGTGCGTATTATTGTCTTCCCTGTCTGCCTGAGTTTCCTTTTGTGTTGTGTGTATTATGTCATGGGAGATGGTTCTGAGCGGTAAACTGCCTTTGCTGGTGCAGAAAAGCAGTGCATGAGCCACACGAATAAATCCACATTTATTCATTTGTGAAAGGATTTTCTAACGCACCCTTCTTACAATGATGTCTCAGTGTATCCTTGAGACTTACAATTAATTTCTCCTTGAGACTTACAACAATGTCTCAAAATAAGGAACACGATCACAACGGTATCTTAAAAACAATTGGACTCAGAGCCATTAAACCAGGGGTCCCCGACGTTTTTGAGCTTGTGGGTATCTTTGGAGTTCTGATACAGACAGGTGTGCACAACCACAAAATGGCTGCTGCAGAAGCTCGAGCCAACCATAAAATGGCTGCTGCAGCCAATCAAAATGGCCGCTACAGGGGGCGGAGCCAATCAAATGGCTGCTACAGGGGGCAGAGCCAATCAAAATGGCTGCTACAGGTGGTGGAACCAACTGCAAAATATCATGAGTGAGGTTACTAACAATTCTACCGTGTTTCCCCGAAAATAAGACCTACCCAAAAAATAAGCCCTAGCAGGATTTCTATGCATTTGTTAAATATAAGCCCTACCCCGATAATAAGACCTAGAGATGGGTGCAACAAGACCGTCACAAGGCTAGTGGAGAATCGGTCTTAAGCAGCCCACAATCTGATACAAACCAATTCGGTTTGCAAACTGCTGTATCAGTTTGTGGTTTGGTTCATAGTTCAGCCATGAGTTATGAACCAAATTGCAAAACTGTGGTTCATGCCTATCTTGAGCTGTAAGCCCTTGTAATCAGTTTGGCCCTGCAGTTTTCTAAAGAGTAAATGAAGAAGAAGAAGACTGTAGATTTATACCCCACCCTTATCTCTGAATCAGAGACTCAGAGCGGCTTACAATCTCCTCTATCTTCTCCCCCCACAACAAACACCCTGTGAGGTGGATGGGGCTGAGAGGGCTCTCACAGCAGCTGCCCTTTGAAGGACAACCTCTGCCAGAGCTCTGGCTGACCCAAGGCCATTCCAGCAGCTGCAGGTGGAGGAGTGGGGAATCAATTCCGGTTCTCCCAGATAAGAGTCCGCACATTTAACCACTACACCAAACTGGCTCTCAAATGAGTGTGTACCTTTCTGATACATTTAAGGAGACTATTCCTTCATATGGGAGCCACTACCAAAAAGGCCAGGGACCAAGCAGAGGCACGTTTAACTCACATTCACAAGGGAATGGGCCCCCAGAAAGGACTTGTGTTGTCAGTCCCAAGTCACAAAATTTCCATACAAAACAGGGCTCTTTTTCTAGCAGGAGCTCCTCTGCATATTAGGCCATGCCCCCTGATGTAGCCAATCCTCCTGGAGCTTACAGTAGGCCCTGTACTAAGGAACTCTTGGAGGATTGGCTACATCAGGGGGGCTGGACCTAATATGCAGAGGCACTCCTATTAGAAAAAGAACCCAGGAGACAAGGATAAAATTATAAATAACACAACAGATAAAGGAGAACAGAACGCCTACCTCCAGACTGAGATGTAAATGATGATCAAGAGCAAGAGAGTCAGGGAAGACACTCCGCACCCGACGATTAGCGTGACCGACGGGACGAGAACTTTTTCCGTATTCTGAAAGAGAGCAAAGCCCAAAGATGAAGAGGCACAAAAGGACCGCTGACCTACATTTCACAACAAGATCTTTCCCAGGGACATGGTGCTACGCTAACAGGTCTGATCCTTGACCCAGTTCTTGTCATCTTACCTGTGCGGGAGCCGCTGCCGTTCCGCAAGAGTGAACGCTTAGGCTGAACTCTCCCTATTTCTAATTGCCCAGTTTCCGTCTAGGCTAAAAAATGCCAGTGACTTCATGCACAAAATGTTGGGAGAAGCCGGTGAGAAGCTGAGAGACCAGAAATGCTTGGAGCAGGCTACTGAGGCTTTTCAAACTATTGCGGAATGTATCTTCAGATATATATCTGAATGCTTAGAACAAGGGTGGCCAAATTTGCTTCACCTAAGAGCCACACAGGATAAACATCAGATATTTGGGAGCCACAAGAACCAACAAATATTACACACGTGTCTTTATGAAAACTCTTAATCCTTTCTTTGCACAGAAAGATAAAATATATATGTACGCACTATATAACATGACCATGTTAGAAGGAGACTTTTTAAAGAACAAAAGCAGGAAATAACAGTCCCCATAAGACCAGCACTGGGAAGACTTGAGAGTAAGTCTGCATTAAGTTTCTCCGTCCAAACTTGCTTAACCTAAGAGCCACACAGAATAAACATCAGATATTTGGGAGTCACAAGAACCAACAAATATTACACACAAGTCTTTATGAAAACTCTTAATCCTTTCTTTGCACAGAAAGATTAAATATATATGTATGCGCTATATAACATGACCATGTTAGAAAGAGACTTTTTAAAGAACAAAAGCAGGAAATAACAGTCCCCATAAGACCAGCAAAGGGAAGACTTGAGAGTAAGTCTGCATTAAGTTTCTCCGTTGACCTCTGGGAGCCACATAATATGTGTGAAAGAGCTGCATGTTACTCCCAAGCCACAGTTTGGCCATCCCTGGCTTAGAATGATTAAAGGTTTGGAACACTTTCCCTATGAAGAAAGGTGAAACCGCTTGGGGCTCTTTAGCTTGGAGAAACGTCGACTGAGGGGGTGACATGATAGAGGTTTACAAGCTTATGCATGGGATGGAGAAAGTTGAGAAAGAAGTACTTTTCTCCCTTTCTCACAATACGGGAACTCAAGGACATTCAATTGCTGAGCAGTTGGGTTAGAATGGAAAAAAGGAAGTACTTTTTCACCCAGAGGGTGATGATTAACACATGGAATTCGCTTCCACAGGAGGTGGTGGTGGATACAAGCATAGACAGCTTCAAGAGGGGATAGGGTAAACATCTGGGGCAGAGGTCCATCAGTGACTATTAGCCATAGACTATCGATGGAACTCTCTGTCTGGGGCAAGTGATGCTCTGTATTCTTGGTGCTTGAGGGGGTCACAGTGGGAGGGCTTCTAGTGTCAGGACCCCACTGATGGACCTCCTGATGGCACCTGGGTTTTTGGCAATTGTGTGACACAGAGTGGTGGGCTGGATGGGCCATTGGACTGATCCAAGATGGCCTCTCTTAGGTTCTTATGTCTAGGGCAGTGATGCTCTGTATTCTTGGTGCTTTGAGGGGGGGGCACAGTGGGAGAGCTTCTAGTGTCCTGGCCCCACTGATGGACCTCCTGATGGCACATGGGTTTCTTGGCCACTGTGTGACACAGAGTGTTGGACTGGATGGGCCATTGGCCTGATTGAACATGGCTTCTCTTATGTTCATATAAGCATAGACAGCCTCAGGAGGGGATTGGATAAGCATATGGAGCAGAGGTCCATCAGTGGCTATTAGCCACAGCGTATTGTTGGAACTCTCTGTCTGGGCCAGTGATGCTCTGTATTCTTGGTGCTTGGGGGGGGGGGGCAAAGTGAAAGGGCTTCTAGGCCCAATTGTGAACCTCCTGATGGCACTTGGATTTTGTTTTTGTTTGGCCACTGTGTGACACAGAGTGTTGGGCTGGATGGGCCATTGGCCTGATCCAATATGGTTTCTCTTATGATCTTATGTGACACAGAGTGTTGGACCGGATGGGCCATTGGCCTGATCCAACATGGTTTCTCTTGTGTTCTTCTGTGACACAGAGTGTTGGACTGGAGGGGCCATTGGCCTGATCCAACATGGCTTCTCTTGTGTTCTTCTGTGTCACAGAGTGTTGGACTGGAGGGGCCATTGGCCTGATCCAACATGGCTTCTCTTATGTTCTTAATGCAAACTCCACTGGAAGCAGTGGAGGCACCAGGCGGCATCCATCTCTAGCTATTCAGGTCTGATGTAGGTACAAAAGTGCCTGTAATTTGTGGCAGATGGTCCCTTTAGAAGCAAGGACCTCTGAGACAAGCTGGGGATGTCTTTTCTTTATATGGAGCAATATGGAACAATATGGAGTGCTCAGAACAATATCTGGAGTCTGTGCAGATTATGCTGGGCTGGCATGACTCCGGTAGGAGTTGTTTTGAATGAAGGTTACCGGGGGCGGGGGAAGGTACAGAGAAAATCTGCAGTTGTGCTCCCAGTAGGGTTGACAAGTCCAATTTAAGAAATATCTGGGGACTTTGGGGGTGGAGCCAGGAGACATTGGGGTAGAGCCAAGATCAAGGCTGTGACAAGCATAATTGAACTCCAAAGGGCGTTCTGGCCATCACATTTAAAGGGACAGCACACTTTTTTCAATGCCTTCCTTCCATAGGAAGTAATGAAGGAGAGGGGCACCTTCTTTTGGGGCTCATAGAATTGGACCCCCTTGTCCAATCCTTTTGAAACTTGGCGGATGTTTTGAGGAGAGGCACTAGATGCTATACTGAAAATTTGGTGCCTCTCCCTCAAACAAACAGCCCCCCCCAGAGCTCCAGATACCCACAGATCAATTCTCCATTATCTTCTAAGGGAATAAATCTCCATAAGGAATAATAAGAGTTCCCAGCAGACATTTCCCTCCCCTCCCCCCGCTTTCTGGCAACTCTGAAGCGGGGGGAGGGCCTCCAAACCGGGGGATCCCTTGCCCCCACCTGGGGATTGGCAACCCTAGCTCCTAGTGCTGGAGCCCTGTAGGCCCTTTGCTCTGGCGGCATTCTGATAACCAGGGCTTTTTAAAATTTTTGGAGCAAGAAGTCCTTTGCAAATTAAGCCGCAGCCCTTTGACGAAGCTCTTAGTACAGAACCTACTGTAAGTTCTTGGAGGATTGGCTCCATCGGGGGTGGGGGTGGCCTAATATGCAAAGGAGTTCCTGCTACAGGAAAAGCCCTGCACCACTGTATGATTCTGAAGAGTAGTGAAGCCAACCCTACAAATGCATTTCGGGGTTTGCATTTCAACACTAGAGGCTGTAGGAGGAGGCTGTGCTGTCTTCAGTATGGGTGTAGCAAAGATTGCCAGACCTCTCCTGGAGGAGGAGGAGAAGAGATTTCTATCCCCCCCCCTGCAGTACCCAAAGAAGAATTGCAGATTTATACCCCGCCCTGCTCTCTGAATCAGAGAGTCAGAGTGGCTTACAATCTCCTATATCGTCTCCCCCCACGACAGACACCCTGTGAGGTGGGTGGGGCTGAGAGAGCTCTCCCAGAAGCTGCCCTTTCAAGGACAGAGACTCAGAGTGGCCTACAATCTTCCATATCTTCTCCCCCCACAACAGTCACCCTGCGAGGTGGGTGGGGCTGAGAGGACTCTCACAGCAGCTGCCCTTTCAAGGACAACCTCTGCCAGAGCTCTGGCTGTCCCAAGGCCATTCCAGCAGGTGCAAGTGGAGGAGCGGGGAATCAAACCCGGTTCTCCCAGATAAGAGTCCGCACACTTAACCACTACACCAAACTGGCTCTCGGAGCAGCTTACAATCTCCTTTCCCCTCCCCCTCCCCACAACAGACAGCCCTGTGAGGTAGGTGGAGCTGAGGGAGCTCTGACAGAAACTGCTCTTGAGAGGAACAGGTCTGCAAGAACTTGTGACTGACTCAAGGTGACATTCCCAGGTGAATGTGCAGGAGTGGGGAAGCAAACTCAGGTCCCCTGCCACATAGAAACAGCAATGCCATTTTATGTTGCAGACAGTGGAACAGCAACGGCACTGCATTCAAGAGGTCCCATGTTTAATCAGGGCTTTTTTCTCTTTTTTTTTTTGTAGCAGGAACTCCTTTGCATATTAGGTTACACACCGCTGATGTAGCCGATCCTCCAAAAACTTACAGGGCTCTTCTAACAGGGCCTGCTGTAAGCTCCAGGAGGATTGGCTACATCAGGGGTGTGTGCCCTAATAGGCAAAGGAGGTCCTGCTAGAATTCCTTACAGGGCTCTTCGTACAGGGCCTGCTGGAAGCTCCAGGAGGATTGGCTACATCAGGGAGGTGCGGCCTAATATGCAAAGGAATCCCTGCTTCAAAAGAAACAAAAGCCCTGTGTTACATCCCTGGCCTCTCCAGTTTGCGGGATCAGAGAGACCTGAGACGTTGGAGAGCCGCTAACTGTCTGAGTGGAGAATACTCACATTGACAGACCAACAGCCTGATTCGGTATAAGGCAGCTTCGTGGGTACTGATGCCCAACGCAAAAGGTGGGTAGCAATACCTTAAAGGACCTGGGATTTTCTGCATGCAAAGCAGAGGCTCTCCCACTGAGCCACAGCCCCTCCCGTGCCGGGGGAACGAGGAGCTTTCAATCAATGCTCCCAACTAGGCTGGAAGTAATGTGCACTGCAGTCCAGGGCACCAAGCCGGTTCTTCTCTCACATTCCCTGCCTGGAAGCAAGGAGCGAGCCGTCTGCTTTTCCTTACTTCCCTTCATACGCCCGGTCTTTCTTTCCTCGCCCATCTCTTGTTATTATCAGCATTTTATTCCATTAAGTGTTATATGAACATATGAAGCTGCCTTCTACTGAATCAGACCCTAGGTCCATTAAAGTCAGTATTGTCTACTCAGACTGGCAGCAGCTCTCCAGGGTCTCAAGCTGAGGTTTTTCATGTCTATTTGCCTGGACCCTTTTTAGTTGGAGATGCCGGGGATTAACCTGGGACCGTCTGCTTACCAAACAAATGCTCTACCACTGAGCCACTGTTCCTCCCTAAATTAGTGTGCTCTGGGGCCAAGAACCTATGAAGCTGCCTTCTACTGAATCAGACCCCCCTCGGTCCATCAAAGTCAGTCTTGTCTACTCAGACTGGCAGCGGCTCTCCAGGGTCTCAAGCTGAGGTCTTTCACACCTATTTGCCTGGACCCTTTTTAGTTGGAGATGCCGGGGATTGAACCTGGGACCTTCTGCTTACCGAGCAGGTGCTCTACCACTGAGCCACAGTCCCATTCATGGCTCTCCAGGGTCTCAAGCTAAGGTTTTTCATGCCTACTTGCCTGGACCCTTTTGAGTTGGAGATGCCAGGGATTGAATGTGGGACCTTCTGCTTACCGAACAAATGCTCTACCACTGAGCCACTGTCCCTCCCTAAATTAGTGTGCTCTGGGGCCAAGAACCTAAGAAGCTGCCTTCTACTGAATCAGACGCCCCTCGGTCCATCAAAGTCAGTCTTGTCTACTCAGACTGGCAGCGGCTCTCCAGGGTCTCAAGCGGAGGTCTTTCACGCCTATTTGCCTGGACACTTTTTAGTTGGAGATGCCAGGGATTGAACCTGGGACCTTCTGCTTACCGAGCAGGTGCTCTACCACCGAGCCACCGTCCCTCCCCTAAAGGTTTTGGGAGATACATTGTTCATATGAACCAATGAAGCTGCCTTCTACTGAATTAGACCCCCTTGGGTCCATCAAACCCAGTTCTACCAGATAAGAGTCCACGCACTTAACCACTACGCCAAACTGGCTCTCAGTGGATGTGCTTAGGATTTCCCTGTTTAATGTGAGATTCACTGCCAGAGGATGTAGTAATGGCCACAGGCATAGACAGCTTTAAAAGCAGTCCTGAGCCTGCTTCGGTGGGGAGGGCAGGATATAAGTTGAATGAATGAATGAGTGATTGAATGAATGAATGAATAAAAACGGGATTTGATAGGTTCATGAAGGTGAGGTCTATCTGTGGATACCAGCCTGGATGATTAAAAGGAACTTCCACATTCAGGGGCAGTCAGCCTCTGAATCCCAGAGCCAGGAGGCAACATCAGGGAAAGTCCTCTGTCTCTATGCCCTGTTGCT
The DNA here is from genome assembly GCF_032191835.1 of Heteronotia binoei. NCBI lineage: Eukaryota > Metazoa > Chordata > Lepidosauria > Squamata > Gekkonidae > Heteronotia > Heteronotia binoei. The sequence goes on from NC_083229.1 coordinate 7,306,183, forward strand.
GGAAATCCAAAGGAACCCCTTGGCCACTGTGTGAGATAGGAGGCTGGACTAGATGGTAGCAATGCCAGCTTCCAGTTGGGACCTGGGAATTAACAGATCATCAGCACAGCAGAGATATTACTTCCTCTGGATGCTTTGGAGGTAGACTCTATGGTATTTTACCCCACTGAGGTCTCCGTCCTTCCCAGGCCCCAGCCCCAAATCTCCAGGAGTTCCCTTCCCTGTATCTGGGGAACCTAAACCCCCATCCCCCATTGGTTGCCAGGGAGGACATGACAATCCTACAAGGTGGTCTACTGATCTGATCCCCCAAGGCTCTTCTAATGTTTTCATCAGGGGAAGGCCTTTGCCTCTCTGCCCTATTTCTGGTCCTCCAGAGAAACCGGTTGGCCACTGTGTGAGATAGGAGGCTGGACTAGATGGACCCTCCCTGGTCTGATCCACCAGGCCTCTTCTGATCTCCTTATGAAGGCCTCAGCCTCTCTACCCTCTTGTTGAACCTCCAGAGGAACTGGCTGGCCACTGTGTGGGACAGGAGGCTGGATTAGAGGGACCCTCACTGGTCTGATCCAACAAGGCCATTCCGATGTTCTTATGAAGGCCTAGGCCTCTCTGGCCTGTTGCTGGACCTGCAGAAAAACTGGTTGGCCATGGCATGATGCTGGACTAGATGGACCACCAGTCTGATCCAGTAGGGCTCTTTTTACGTTCTTATGAGCCGCGAGGAAAGGCAGGATATGAATATTTGAATAAATAATCTAGCCCCACTGGTGAACCTCCTGATGGCACTTGGGTTTTTTGGGCCACTGTGTGACACAGAGTGTTGGACTGGATGGGCCATTGGCCTGATCCAACATGGCTTCTCTTATGTTCTTATGTGACACAGAGTGTTGGACTGAATGGGCCATTGGCCTGATCCAACATGGCTTCTGTTATGTGACACAGTGTTGGACTGGAGGGGCCACTGGCCTGATCCAACATGGCTTCTCTTAGTTTCTTAAGTGACACAGAGTGTTGAACTGGATGGGCCATTGGCCTGATCCAACATGGCTTCTCTTAGGTTCTTATGTGTTACACAGAGTGTTGGACTGGATCGGCCATTGGCCTGATCCAACATGGCTTCTCTTAGTTTCTTAAGTGACACAGAGTGTTGGACTGGATGGGCCATTGGCCTGATCCAACATGGCTTCTCTTAGGTTCTTATGTGTTACACAGAGTGTTGGACTGAATGGGCCATTGGCCTGATCCAACATGGCTTCTCTTATGTGACACAGTGTTGGACTGGAGGGGCCACTGGCCTGATCCGACATGGCTTCTCTTAGTTTCTTAAGTGACACAGAGTGTTGAACTGGATGGGCCATTGGCCTGATCCAACATGGCTTCTCTTAGTTTCTTAAGTGACACAGAGTGTTGAACTGGATGGGCCATTGGCCTGATCCAACATGGCTTCTCTTGGTTTCTTAAGTGACACAGAGTGTTGAACTGGATGGGCCATTGGCCTGATCCAACATGGCTTCTCTTAGGTTCTTATGTGTGACCCAGAGTGTTGGACTGGAGGGGCCATTGGCCTGATCCAACATGGCTTCTCTTAGTTTCTTAAGTGACACAGAGTGTTGGACTGGATGGGCCACTGGCCTGATCCAACATGGCTTCTCTTAGGTTCTTATGTGTGACACAGAGTGTTGGACTGGAGGGGCCATTGGCCCAATCCAACATGGCTTCTCTTATGTTCTTCTGTGACACAGAGTGTTGGACTGGATGGGCCACTGGCCTGATCCGGCATGGCTTCTCTTATGTTCTTAATTTCATCAGTAAAATGATGGTCCCTCAGGCAGCGTAACTCAGATTCAAATGGATTACATGAATCCCCAGATTGGTTGTCATTAGCATATAGTAAAGCATCAGTAACTTCAGTTTGCTTCCAAACTGAGTTTCTGCTGTGAATGACCTCTGAGGAACTGGTGACTAAGATCCATGGGCTGAATGGCACACACCCAGGGCTTTTTTTGGTAGAAAAAGCTCATCAGGAACTCATTTGCATATTAGGCCACACCCTCTGATGTCACCATTGCTTCACGTGGGGCTTTTCGGTAGAAAAAGCTCTGCAAGAACTCATTTGTTTATTAGGCCACACCCCAGATGCCACCATTGTTTCACCCAGGGCTTTTGGGGTAGAAAAAGCCCAGCGGGGACTCATTTGCTTATTAGGCCACACCCCTTTATACCAAGACAGCCAGACCTGTGCATTCCTGCTCAAAAAAAGCGCTGAACACACCAACTATATATACCCTAAATTTGGTTAGTCTTGAAAGTGCTCCTGGGCTCTTACCCTTTTTCTACCGCTACAGACAGACTAATACGGCGACCCGTCTTGAACCATCACTAAAAATATGTGAATAACTTTGGATCTCACCCCTCCTTGCCTTCCATCTTGAGATGTGGAAACAGCCCCCTCTAGCTTAGTCATGAGGACAGTGCGTGGCCACAAACTGCAGCTGAGCAGCTTCCGTGGGCTTTTGTCGTTCGTTCAAGGACGCAACATAAAGTAATGCTATATTATTTCAAACGTTTGGTATTTGAAAGATGCCCTTTTCAATTAGAATTTGTGGGTGTTTTAAAAAAAATGTAGACGATTCTCTTAGCGAAGGTTATTTATTTGGACTGATTATTCACTTTGAGCTGATTATGTTTGAATCACTGGGGTGAGAAAAACAACAACAACAGTATTGTGCAGATGTTCTTTCAGGGTACAGATGGATATGGAGGTGGATGGCTGTGGACCAAGCCTGGGGGTCCTTTCCCAAACCCTTTCCTTCCCTATCTTCAAGACTGCCTCTCCCCATATGAGCCCCCCAGGCTCTGAGGTCAGCTGCACAACATCTTCTTGTGATCCGTGGTCCTAAGGACGCCCAACTGGCTTCAATGAGGGCCAGGGCCTTTTCGGTCTGGGCCGCCACTTGGTGGAATGAGCTTCTGCTGGAGATCCGGGCCCTGAAGAACTTAGAATTATAGAATCATAGAATCAAAGAGTAGGAAGGGACTTCCAGGGTCTAGTCCAACCCCCTGCACAATGCAGGAAACTCACAAATACCCCCTCTAAATTCACAGGGTCCGCATTGCTGTCAGATGGCCATCCAGCCTCCGTTTCAAAACCTCCAAGGAAGGAGAGCCCACCACCTCCCAAGGAAGCCTGTTCCACTGAGGAACCGCTCTAATGGTCAGGAAGCTCTTCCTAATGTTGAGTCGGAAACTCTTTTGATTTAATTTCAACCCCTTGGTTCTGGTCCTACCTTCTGGGGCCACAGAGAACAATTCCACCCCATCCTCTAGAGGACAGCCCTTCAAGTCCATGAAGATGGTGATCCTATCACCTCTCAGCCGCCTCCTCTCCAGGTTAAGCAGGCCCAGCTCCTTCAACCTTTTGTCATAGGACTTGGTCTCCAGACCCCTCACCATCTTTGTCGCCCTCCTCTGTTCTGCTCAGCTTTCCCCTTCTTCTTCCTCCAAGCTTCCATGCCCACCAAGGGGGCAGAGGGAGGCCTTCAGCTGGAGCTACTGCTTCGGAAAGTGCTGGCAGGGATTTGGGCTGCGTGGACAGCCAAGAGAGCAGACGCGCTCCCGGCTCCTACGGGGGATCAGCTTGGCAGAACGCACAGGTGCCTGTCTTTGCCGACTGTACTTCGTATAATTTGAAGTGACACTTGGCTCTCTCGTGACCTTCCCACTGGCCAGGCTCCAAAGTCAGTAGAAACCTGGATGCAGATGGCGGCATCTCCCAGTGGGAAGAGCTCAGCTTGCTCCTCTCCTGGAAGGGGAGTTTGGCAAGACTCTCTGCACGAACATCCAAACGTGGCCAGCTGGAGAAAGGGGAACTGGGGAAAGCGGGGCAGGTGGGGTGGCTCTTCCCTTCCTCTGGAACATAAGTTAGCAAAGGGATGGCAGCCTGATTCTACAGGCCGTAAAACTCAGAACATGCTTCTTGCATGTTTGGTGTAGTGGTTAAGTGCGCGGACTCTTATCTGGGAGAACCGGGTTTGATTCCCCACTCCTCCACTTGCACCTGCTGGAGTGGTGTTGGGTCAGTCAGAGCTCTCTTATCTGGGAGAACCGGGTTTGATTCCCCACTCCTCCACTTGCAGCTGCTGGCATGGCCTTGGGTCAGCCATAGCTCTCTTCTCTGGGAGAACCGGGTTTGATTCCCCACGCCTCCACTTGCACCTGCTGGAATGGCCTTGGGTCAGCCATAGCTCTCTTATCTGGGAGAACCGGGTTTGATTCCCCACTCCTCCACTTGCAGCTGCTGGAATGGCCTTGGGTCAGCCAGAGTTCTCTTATCTGGGAGAACCGGGTTTGATTCCCCACTCCTCCACTTGCACCTGCTGGAGTGGTGTTGGGTCAGTCAGAGCTCTCTTATCTGGGAGAACCGGGTTTGATTCCCCACTCCTCCACTTGCAGCTGCTGGCATGGCCTTGGGTCAGCCATAGCTCTCTTCTCTGGGAGAACCGGGTTTGATTCTCCACTCCTCCACTTGCACCTGCTGGAATGGCCTTGGGTCAGCCATAGCTCTGGCAGAAGTTGTCCTTGAAAGAGCAGCTGCTGTGAGAGCCCTCTCCAGCCCCACCCACCTCACAGGGTGTTTGTTGTGGGGGAGGAAGGTAAAGGAGATTGTGAGCCGCTCTGAGACTCTTCGGAGTGGAGGGTGGGATAGAAATCCAATATCTTCTTCTTGCTCCTTCTTCTCATCTCCTACCTCTTTTGGCTTGACATGGTCTCCATTACTGACCTTACGCCCCCCCCCACTTCAAATCTCTTTGAATCATAGAGTTGGAAGGGACCTCCAGGGTCATCTAAAGCTGCCCCGTGGCGCAGAGTGGTAAAGCAGCAGTTCTGCAGTAGTGTGGTCTGAACTCTCTGCTCACAACCTGAGTTCGATTCCGGCTGAAGCTGGATTCAGGTAGCCGGCCCGAGGTTGACTCAGCCTTCCATCCTTCCAAGGTTGGTGAAATGAGTGTCCAGCTTGCTGGGGGGGGGGAAGTGTAAAAGACTGGGGACGGCAATAGCAAACCACCCCGTAAAAAGTCTGCCGTGAAAACATTGTGAAAGCAACGTCATCCCAGAGTCGGAAATGACTGGTGCTTGCACAGGGGACCTTTCCTTTCTTTTTCAGAGTCATCTAGTCCGAGGAGGGTGACAAAGATGGTGAGGGGTCTGGAGACCAAGTCCTGTGAGGAAAAGTTGAAGGAGCTGGGGATGTTTAGGCTGGAGAGGAGACATCTGAGAGGTGATATGATCACCATCTTCAAGGTGTGGAATTGTTTTCTGTGGCCCCAGAAGGTAGGACCGGAACCAATGGATTGAAATTAAATCAAAAGAGTTTCCAGCTCAACATTAGGAAGAATGTCCTGACCGTTAGAGTGATTCCTCAGTGGAAAAGACTTCCTCGGGAGGTGGTGGGCTCTCCTTCCTTGGAGGTTTTTCAACAGAGGCTAGATGGCCATGTGACAGCAACAAAGATCCTGTGAATTTAGGCGGAGGTGTTTGTGAGTTTCCTGCATTGTGCAGGGGGTTGGACTAGATGATCCTAGAGATCCAACTCTATGATTCTTTGGTTCTAACCTCCTGCACAATGCAGGAAACTCACAAATGCCTCCCCCTAAATCCACAGGGTCCTCTATCCTCAAATCTGTCTACAAAGTAAAGCTGCTAGGTCCCTCTTGGCCACTGGTGAGGAATGGGGGATATGGTTGTGAGATCTAGGCTGGGAAACACCTGGATATTGGGGGATGGAGCCTGGGGAGGACAGGGACCTCAGTGGGGTACAAGGCCCTAGAGCCCATCCATTATTAATCTCTGTCACCTGGAGATAACCTGTAATTCCAGGAAATCTTCAAGTGTCACCTGGAGGCTGGAATCCCTGCTACAAAACCCACCTTTTTCAATAGAGTTGCCAATCCCAAGGTGGTGGCAGGGGATCCCCCAGACTGGAGGCCCTCCGTTCACTTCAGGGTTATCAGAATGTGGTGGGGGGAGGGAAAAGTCTTCTGGGCACTCCATTATTCCCTATGGAGATGAATTCTCATAGGGTATAATGGAGAATTGATCCATGGTTATCTGGAGCTCTGGGGGGGCGGGGGGGGCGTTTTTTTTTAAAGTAGAGGCGCCACATTTTCAGCATAGCATCCGGTACCTTTCTCCAAAACACCTCCCACGTTTCAAAACGATTGGACCAGGGGGTTCACTTTTATGAGCCCCTCAAAAAGGTGCCCGTTATCCTCCATTATTTCCAATGGAGGGGAAGCATTTAAAAGGAGTGTGGTCACTTTAAATTTGACCGCCAGAACTCTCTTCCGAGTCCAATCATACTTGTCACACCCTTGCTCTTCCGAGTCCAATCATACTTGTCACACCCTTGCTCCTGGCTCCACCCCCAAAATCCCCAGAAATTTCTTCACTCAGACTTGTGACTGTTGACTTAACGCTTTCTTTTCTGTTGACAAGCCAAAGGAAGCGTCAATGTGCAACTGTCCTTCTCTCTCTCTCTTTGGGCCCTTTCTTCCGCTCTTCTTAGGCTTCCCAAATCCCCCGCCTGCCCTGGAGACCCCCGATTTGAAGCCTCCTCCCCCCGCGCGCCAAAAAAGGGAAAGCGGGAGGGGGGAGAATGGCAGCCCTTCCCACCCAGCCCCGATCGCAGCAGCCAGAGCTCTTCCGTTGTCTCAGGCTGCTTCCTGCCCCCAGTCAGCTGGCCGGTGAAGGGAGGGGAGCCCAGCCCCGCCCCCAAAGGACCATGTGCCTTTGCACCTCCGGAGGTGAGTGAGTTCTGCCAGCTTCCTATTCCATGCCATAAAGTGCCCAGCTGGTGTGCCTGTGTTGCTGTGAAAAGCTGGCAGCAACTCGTGAGTAGAGAGGCCAGTCCCCTACATCAGATTTGCCAGAAACGGGGGGGGGGGGAGCGGAGGGGGTGAAGAGGGAAACGTCTTCATTATTCCCTATGTGGAGATTGATTCTCATAGGGTATAATGGGGAATTGATTTGGAGGTTTCGAGGGCTCTGGGGGAGCTGTTTTTTGAGGTAGAGGCACCAAATTTTCAATATAGTATCTCCCTTCCCCAAAGTATCCCCTAAATTTCAAAACGATTGGACCACGGGGTCCAATTCTATGAGCCCCAAAAGAAGGTGCCCCTATCCTTCATTATTTCCTATGGAAGGAAGACATTTAAAAAGGTGTGCTGTCCCTTTAAATGTGATGGCCAGAACTCTCTTGGAGTTCAATTAAGCTTGTCATACTCTTGTGCCTGGCTCCGCCCCCAATGTCTCCTGGCTCCACCCCCAAAGTCCCCAGATATTTCTTGAATTGGACTTGGCAACCCTAGCTCTTCTTGAAAATGTTAGGCCAAAGCAGACGTGAGACAAACTACAGACTACCGTTTGTCTTTTAAAGGCAAATTACAGTCTTGTGCAGCTCCTGTTTAGAACTGGGTGATATGCGGGGGAGGGGAAAGAGGGGCTAAATGGGGATGTCAAGCGCCCAGTGGGGCAGGAGATCCTCCACCCCCAATCCTATAGCTGAAAAACTAACGAAAATAAGGCCTCATATTTTTACAGGAAGTTCTTACCATAGAGATCTTGGTGATTCCTAGAGCTACCCAGGAGAGATAAATTGTAGTTCTGGGAAACACAAGGAACTCTATGGTAATATATATAAATATATATATATATAAAAAATATAAATATATATATATTTAAAATAGGCAAGGCACTGTTTTTCTTTCTAATTTTCCTCATGGCACTCTGCCCCCCCCCCAAAAAAAAACCCCTTCCCCACCAGCTGATAACTTCTTACCCCGTCTAGGTTTGCTAGCCTCCAGGTGGATGTGAAAACCAACAGAACAGCTAATGCCTGTTTGGAGTAATTGGACAACTGCGCGCATACCGCGTGATAGAGCATTGGTTCCAGATTATTGAAGTATTTTGATCAGAGGAAGTTGGTATCGAAACACGTACATTTTACCTGGGAAACGTGTTATCAATTATACTTCTTATTTGTCTTCGAGTCTTCACTATACTGCAACATGGTTGTTCAAAGGCTTTGTCAGCAACTACTTTGTTTTTCTACAGGTCAGCAGCCCTTCCTGAGGTGGACTCTTCAAGTGACTTGCATTTCTGTATGATTTGTGATTTTGTAAATGTTTTGTTTGAGTGGTATAACTTTGTAAAAAAATAGGCTTTGTGCCTTTAACGAGCTCACAGCTTTACTAGTTAGACTGGCAGTAAAAACAATTCTTGGCCTGTGGAACTCTTTGAAGTTTCTTATCAGTCCTTAGAGACTTTTTGGTGAGGTTTATCATCTCTTTGGAACACGGTTTTTCTTAGCCTCCGAGTGGGGCCTGGAGATCTCCCACTTTTACAACTGGTCTCCAGCTGGCAGAGATCAGCTCCCCTGGAGAAAAGAGTAAATACAACTGGAGCTGATGTGGAGATAAGCAATATGAGATAACCACCGGAAACAATAAAACTTTCATGCAAAGCGTGTAAATATGCGTTTTTAGTGAAGTGAAACAAAAACAAAACTAAGGAACACTGAACATTCTTGAAATTTTCCCCACAAAGTCTCTCGACAGTCACAAAGAATGATAGCCTCTTCAAATAGGACTTAATAAAGATGTGGGTGAAGTCTTTAAATTCTTAGTGTTCCACTCGTGACGGTACAGAGAGAATAAGGAACCGCTTTTAAAAGGACTCCTCCCGGTTTCAATGGTTCTTCCTCAGCCTCTTTCTCCTGACGTTACACGGAGCCACTACTCTACTCTTTACAACATGGATAGCAGCAAATTAGAGCATGCATGGATCCATGTTGTAAAGAGCAGAGCTGTGGCTCCGTGTAACGTCGGGAGAAAGAGGCTGAGGAAAAACCATTGAAAACGGGAGGAGTCCTTTTAAAAGCGGTTCCTTATTCTCTCTGTACCATCTCTGTTACCATCACGAGTGGAACACTAAGAATTTAAAGATTCACCCACGTCTTCATTAAGTCCTATTTGAAGAAGCTATCATTCTTGGTGACTGTTGAGAGACTTTGTGGGGGAAATTTCAAAAATGTTCAATATTCCTTAGTTTTGTTTTTGTTTTACTTCACTAAAAACGCATATTTACACGCTTTGCGTAAAAGTTTTATTGTTTCCGGTGGTTATCTCATAGTGCTTTCCCCCTGGAGAAAATGGCTGCTTTGAAGGGTGGGCTCTGTGGCATTGTACACTGCTAAGGCCCCTCCCCTCCCCAAACCCCGCCTTCTCCAGGTATTTTCCAGCACAGACTCGGTAATCCTACCCCCAGCCTTTCCAGACTGAAACCTCCCATGTTGCTTTTACAGTCCTTTTGTAAGAACCCAAACACAATTCTTTCTTTCTTAGAATATTTACACCCTGCGTTTTGTCTCGGGCCTTCTTATAGACCTCGGAGCCATTTGGATTTGTTAATCATTGTATTGCAGAATTGTTTCATTGCTCTGTCACTTATTGCGTTTCAAAATTGCCGCGAGCCGCTCTGAACCCCGCGTGCAGTGAAGGGTGGGATAGAAATTTAAGCCATAAATAAATATATAAAGTTTGAGTGCAGTCTGGGCACCTTTAAGACCCACAAAGTTTAATTCTGGGCATAAGCTTTCATGCGCGTGCGCACTTCTTCAGGTAACTTTACGAAGTGCGCATGCCCACAAAAGTTTACACCTAGAGTTAAACTTCGTTGGCCTTAAAGGTGCCACTGGACTCAAACTTTCTTCCATCCACACACATTGCATGCAAAAAGAGCAAGTAACTGTATAAAATAAATGCATAGGGTTGCCTGGAAACTTTGGGGGTGGAGCTGGGAGGGGGCGGGGTTTGAGGAGGGGCGGGGCCTCAGCATGGTACAATGCCCTAGAGTCCACCCTTCAAAGCAGCTGATCAAAGTCGCAAAGTAATACACCCTCTTTCAGTTTGCAAAAAATATATTACAAGAATTGTGGCCAGCACAAAATAAATGATAAAGGTTGGCGGTGCTAGGACCTTTTAAAGTAACAGAAGCCCCAAAGGGGCCAAAATCCCCTGTCCCAAAATGAATAGATATAACTCCAAACTTGGAAATAGTCCAACTGAAATTCACAAGGTGGGTGCTCCTGAGGAACATAGTTTCAACGCAGCCTAGGGTTGCCAAGTACAATTCAAGAAATATCTGGGGACTTTGGGGGTGGAGCCAGGAGACATTGAGGGCGGAGCCATAAGCAAAGTTGTGACAAGCACAACTGAACTCCAAAGGAAGTTCTGGCCATTACACTCAAGGGGACCACATACCCTTTTAATGCCTTCCCTACATTAGAAATAATGAAGGATAGGGGCACCTTCTTTTGGGGATCATAGAATTGGACCCCTTGGTCCAATCATTTTGAAACCTGGAGAGCCTTTTGAGGAGACTCATCAGATGCTACACTGAAAATTGGGTACCTCTTTCTCAAAAAGCCGCCCCTTCAGAGCCCCAGATACCCCGGGATTAACTATCCATTATACCCTATGGCCCAGCAGATATTTCCCTGCCCGCCCCCCCCCTCCATTTCTGATGATCCTGAAGCTCCGGAGGGCCTCCAAAGCGGGGCTCCCCTGCCCCCACCTGGGGATTGGCACCTCCACTCACGAGTTGCTGAACTTCCAAGTTCTTCGCAGTAACACAGGGCACCGAAAGGTTCAAGTTGACCTTCACGCTATGCAAACGTCCTCTGCAAGGATTGTGCAACCAACAGAGGGTCTGGGCTCCTTTCACAGCCGTGTTGTTCTGCCTCCTCCCCCCACCCCCACTCCCCTTCAGCCTTAAAGAGGCAGACACACCATTCCAAGAGGAAGGCTTTCTCAAGTAGAGACTGAAGCCTCCGGAGGGGGAAAGGCACATGATGGCTGTGGGGGCGGGGCTTCCCCTCGTCGGCCAGCTGACTGGGAGCAGGAAGGAGCCTGGGAAAGCAGGAGAACCCCCGCTGGGACCTGGGGATCGGCAAGCCTAATGAAGCCGCTTGCTGAAAAAGACATCTCTCTAGATTTTTATGACGTTTCAATTCTTTCTTCAGTTTAACAGCTCAGTTATTTAGAATTACAATGATAACAGCAATTACCAACTAAGGTTTGCACAAAAGGATAAATTGCAGATTTAACATATCGCAACAATTATTTGCAAAGGCTGACCCCCACCCCCCGTTTTACATCCTCTAATCGCGGCGTCAAGCTTCTCATTTCAGCGTGCACCACGGGCCCTTTCATTGTGGAGCTTACCTCGCCTTAGTGTGCCAGAATTACTTTGCGTTGCACACAATTCTTGTAATACATTTTTGCAGACTAAAGGACGGTGTATTCCGTGATGGCTTTGGCTTGTCTACTAATTACACCAAGCAGCAGATTTTCTCCAGGGGAGAAACTGGAGTTCTGCCAACTGGAGATAAATTGGAAAAGCGGGAGATCTCCAGGCCCCACCTGGAGGCTGGCAACCCTATTTCAAATGAACAGTGAAAAGTGGAGAATGAAAATATTTTTTTTATTAAAAAAATAGAAGTCACATGGGAATGGCTGCGTAAGGCAGGAGTTGTCTTTCCCCCTCATTCTTCCACTCATTAAAACTCTGTCAAATGCCATCTACTAGATTATTAAAGAAAGAGTAACCCGTACCCACGAACACATCATTTCAACACAAAGGATACAAAAGGCTATTATCTTTTCTCCTAATAATAAGAATCGCAATCGTTATGTTTTATGCCCTCTCCCCAGCAGAGCCATCTAAAAAGTGCAGACAGCATAACAGAAAATACCATTTCGGTTCGCAAAACATGGCGGGCCGCCTTAAAGTGCCTTTTTCCGTAGGATTGAGCCAGACTTAACTGGATGTTCCGCATCATTATAGTAAATAAAAAGGATCCAGAGAGCCATCTCGGTGTAGCGCTATTCATTAGCAATTATTATCTCCTCGCTCTCTATTAAGCAAACGCCCTGGGAGTCACCATTCGGTAACCCGCTCTGCTTCTCCTCACAGCCTTAAAAAAGAAACGATACAGCGAGCTGCCACAAAAACAGGGAAGTTGAGATTTTGTAAACAGAATATCCAAAAAAAGAAAGAAAAAAAATTCCTAAAGCCTCCCAAGGAAACTTTAGGACTGAGGGGTGACGTGACCAAAGTTGACAGGATTTTGCATGGGATAGAGAAGGTAGAGAAAGAAGAACTTTTCTCCTTTCTCACAATGCGAGAACTCGTGGCCATTCCATGAAATTGCTGAGTAGTCGGGTTAGAACGGATCAAAGGAAGTCCTGCTTCACCCAAAGGGTGATTAACATGTGGAATTCACTGCCACAGGAGGTGGCGGCAGCTACAAGCATCGCAAGCTTCAACAGGGGATTGGATAAACCTATGGAGCAGAGGTCCATCAGTGGCTATTAGCCACAGCGTATTGTTGGAACTCTCTGTTTGGGGCAGTGATGTTCTATATTCTTGGTGCTTGGGAGGGGCAAAGTGGGAGGGCTTTTAATGTCCTGGCCTCACTGATGGACCTCCTGATGGCACCTGGTTTTTTTTGGGTCACTGTGCGACACAGAGCGTTGGACTGGGTAGGCCATTGGCCTGATCCAACATGGCTTCTCTTATGTTCTTATGTGTGACACAGAGTGTCGGACTGGAGGGGCCATTGGCCTGATCCAACATGGCTTCTCTTAGGTTCTTATGTGTGACACAGAGTGTTGGACAGGGTAGGCCATTGGCCTGATCCAACATGGCTTCTCTTATGTTCTTATGTGACACAGAGTATTGGACTGTGTAGGCCATTGGCCTAATCCAGTAAGGTTTCTCTTATATTCTTCTGTGACACAGAGTGTTGGACTGCATGGGCGATTGGCCTGATCCAACATGGCTTCTCTTATCTTCTTAAGGAGAAAGCATAGACTTGAGGCTGCATGTGGGAATAGTCACATTGTTATGGTCTCCCTTCCCACGTGAATAAATAAAGCGGGGGCGGGGAAACCACAACAGGATAAAAGGCTGTTACGGTCATATCTTGTTTGTGAGCACCCAGAAGGAGGTGTCTGAGTGCTGACAGAAAGTGAGAGAAACTGGATTCCTAGAGAGGCTTCCCCCCTCTGGTTCTACCAAAGACTGTTGAGTTCCCTTTCTTCCATCCCACCTCTTCTCTTTCTCTCTCTCCACCTTGGGGCAAATTCACACATTGCAAAGCCTCCAATGTTATCTTTAAAAAGAAATGTTGATCAAACATGGTCTGCGAGTTCTGTACTTGGAAAGCAATTGATTTTATTTATTGCCCAGGTGTGCACACCTCTACAGGTGTGGGGAGATGTTCTTGCCAACCTGGAATGGCTCAGGGGAACCCAGTCTTTGCCCTGTTGGGGGGGGGGTGCGGATACCTGATCATGTACTACTTGTACATGGGCTACTTGTAAGTTCCTCTTACGGAGCAAACAGCTTCAGTCACCATACTTCAAAAAGAACTTTGCAGATTGGGGGGGTGAGGGTGGGGAGGAAGTACAGAAATGGACAATCAAGAGGTGTAAGAAGAAGAAGACTGCAGATTTATACCCCACCTTTCTCTCTGAATCAGAGACTCAGAGCAGCTTACAATCTCCTATAGCTTCTCCCTCCACAACAGACATCCTGTGAGGTGGCAGCCCAGAAGATGCCCCCCCCCGCAAAAAAAAATTCAGGCTCCCTGGCCGAACTGGTCTGGAGAAATATTGCTGTCTGGCCCCAAAGAGGTGATCAGCATTTCCCTGGACATGTAAGAAAGAGCCAGGAGAGCTAAGCACTGAATGTTCTTACGCCACCATGTTGCATCCAGCTTATGGCAACCCCCGTAGGGCTTTCAAGGCAGGGTTGCCAATCCCCAGGTGGGGGCAGGGATCCCCGGTTTGGAGGCCCTCCCCCCCACTTCAGGGTCATCAGAAAGTGATGGGGGGGAAATGTCTGCTGGGCGTTCCATTATTTCCTATAGAGACCAATTCCCATAGGGTATAATGGAAAATTGATCCGTAGGTATCTGGGGCCTGGGGGGGGGCTGTTTTTTGAGGTAGAGACACCGAATTTACAGCATAGCATTTGGTATCTCTCTTCAAAATACCCTCCAAGTTTCCAAAATATTGAACCAGGGGTTCCAATTCTATGAGCCCCAAAAGAAAGTACCCCTATCCTTCACTATTTCCAGTGGAGGGAAGGCATTTAAAAGGTGTGCAGTCCCTTTATATCCAATGGCCAGAACCCTCTTTGGAGCTCAGTTATGCTGGTCACAGCCTTGCTCCTGACTCCACCCACAATGTCTCCTGGCTCCACCCCCAAAGTCCCCAGATATTTCTTGAATTGGACTTGGCAACCCTAGAGGTGGGTGGGGCTGAGAGGGCTCTCCCAGAAGCTGCCCTTTTAAGGACAAGTCCTGCAAGAGCTCTGGCTGACCCAAGGCCATTCCAGCAGCTGCAAGCGGAGGAGTGGGGAATCAAACCCGGTTCTCCCAGAGAAGAGTCCACACACTTAACTACTACACCAAACTGGCTCACTTAATGGATTGGAGCCCATCTCCTATGAGGAAGGGATGAAGATTTTGGGAGTGTTCAGTTTAGAAAAGAGATGACTATGGAGGGATACAAAAGAGGCTTATAAAATGATGCACAGGGTTGAAAGAGTGGACAGGGAGACCTTTCTTTCTCCTTTTCACCAAATATGAAAACTCAAGGGCAGCCAATGAAGCTGATGAGTAGTAGATTCAGGAGAGACAAAAGGGAATGCTTCTTTACACAGAGAGTGATGATAAGGCCAGAAGATGCAGTGATGACCACAGGTGTAGATGACTTGAAAAAGGGATTAGGCAGATTCATGGAGAAGAGGTCTATCAGTGGCTACTGGCCGTGGTGGCTGAAGGGAACTGCCATGTTTGGTGTAGTGGTTAAGTATGCGGACTGAACGGTCTGTCTGTTTATCTGTCTCTCTCCTCTGCCATTTGGTGGAGAGGGACCATGGATCAGGGTTAGAGCACACATGTTTCTAGGGTTACCAGATCCCCCTGGAAGTTCAGGTTAAGTGTGCACTCTTATCTGCGAGAACCGGGTTTGATTCCCCACTCCTCCACTTGCAGCTGCTGGAATGGCCTTGGGTCAGCCATAGCTCTCTTATCTGGGAGAACCGGGTTTGATTCCCCACTCCTCCACTTGCAGCTGCTGGAATGGCCTTGAAACAGCCATAGCTCTCTTATCTGGGAGAACCGGGTTTGATTCCCCACTCATCCACTTGCAGCTGCTGGAATGGCCTTGGGTCAGCCATAGCTCTCTTATCTGGGAGACACCCTGTGAGGTGGGTGGGGCTGAGAGGGCTCTCACAGCAGCTGCCCTTTCAAGGACAACTTCTGCCCGAGCTATGGCTGACCCAAGGCCATGCTAGCAGGTGCAAGTGGAGGAGTGGGGAATCAAACCCGGTTCTCCCAGATAAGAGTCCGCACACTTCACCACTACACCAAACTGGCTCTCTCGACTCCCAGGCTTCTTCTTTCCCCAGCTCAAGCCATTGATTCCCCACCTATTGTTGCATGGGTGCATTTTGACCCACAGCTCCCTCCAATTCCCCTCGTGGATTCCTGATAGCTTAAACCAGGAAGCCGCAGGGGGAATTGGAGGGAGCCGTGGGTCAAAATGTGCCCATGCAGCAACTAGTGGGGAAACAATCCCTTGAGCCAGGGAAAGCAGAAGCCCAGAGATGGAATAACTGCTAGTAAGGAGTCGGCCAGAGACAGAGAGAACACCGCGACAGGGAAAGAGATCCCAGCTGCTGTTCCTATCCTGAGAGAAATGTCATCTTTGTTGGAGACCAGCTGTCAACGCCCCGAGGGATGTTACCAAAACAACAGACGGCGAACTCATCCTTAGATGATGCTGAACAGAGCAGGCAGATTTAGATGAGGAAACGGGCTCTCTCAAAGGAAGGTGCAACCACAGTCCAAATGTGCCCAGGGCAGGAATCGAATCTAGGCAGCCCAGAGATGAATGCATATCCGTGGGTGGTATAAACTGTAAGCGTGAATTCTCCATAAGAAATGATGTCAAGTTTGTTTTTCTCGTGGCTGGAGAACTGGGAGGGGGGGCAAGCCACATCGCTGACCTAGCACCACGTTCGCTGGCCTCTTAACAGAGGTTCAAACGTTTCACGGACACAGCCAGAACTTTTTTTGTAGTAGGAACTTCTTTGAATATTAGCCACACACCCCTGATGGAGCCAATCGTCTTGGAGCTTACAGTAGGCCCTCAGCTAAAAGCCCTGCAGCCTCTTGGAGGATTGGCTACATCAGGAGTGCGTGGCCTAATATGCAAAGGAGCTCCTGCTACAAAAAAAAAAAAAGCCCTGTTTGGTGTAGTGGTTAAGTGCGTAGAAAAAGTTCGTAGAAAAAGAGTTAGTTTGATGTGGTTAAGTGCGTGGACTCTTATCTGGGAGAACTGGGTTTGATTCCCCACTCCTCCACTTGCAGCTGCTGGAATGGCCTTGGGTCAGCCAGAGCTCTCTTATCTGGGAGAACCGGGTTTGATTCCCCACTCCTCCACTTGCAGCTGCTGGAATGGCCTTGGGTCAGCCAGAGCTCTCTTATCTGGGAGAACCGGGTTTGATTCCCCACTCCTCCGCTTGCAGCTGCTGGAATGGCCTTGGGTCAGCCAGAGCTCTCTTATCTGGGAGAACGGGGTTTGATTCCCCCACTCCTCCACTCGCAGCTGCTGGAATGGCCTTGGGTCAGCCAGAGCTCTCTTATCTGGGAGAACCGGGTTTGATTCCCCACTCCTCCACTTTCAGCTGCTGGAATGGCCTTGGGTCAGCCAGAGCTCTCGCAGGAGTGGTCCTTGAAAGGGTAGCTGCTGTGAGAGCCCTCTCCAGCCCCACCCACCTCACAGGGTGTCTGTTGTGGGGGGGAGAAGATATGGGAGATTGTGAGCCGCTCTGAGTCTCTGATTCAGGGAGAAGGGCGGGGTATAAATCTACAGCAGTCTTCTTCTCCACTCACAGCTGCTGGAATGGCCTTGGGTCAGCCATCACTTTGGCACAGGTTGTCCTTGAAAGGGCAGCTGCTGTGAGAGCCCTCTCAGCCCCACCCACCTCACAGGGTGTCTGTTGTGGGGGAGGAAGGTAAAGGAGATTGTGAGCCGCTCTGAGACTCTTCGGAGTGGAGGGCGGGATATAAATCCAATATCTTCTTCTTCTTTTTTATTATACTGCCCAGGTTCGCCATAGCTGTCCTCCCTAGGAGCAAATGTCTTTTAATCTCATGGCTACAATAGCAGCCAAGGTCTCATTGTTTGCCAATCCCCAGGTGGGGGCAGGGGATCCCTCCAGGGTCATCAGAAAGTGTGTGTGTGGGGGAAATGTCTGCTGGGCACTGCATTATTCCCTATGGAGAGTGATTTCCATAGGGTTTAATGGAAAATTGATCCACAGGTATCTGGGGCTCTGGGGGAGCTGTTCTTTGAGCTAGAGGCACCAAATTTTCAGCATAGCATCTGGTGTTTCCCCTCAAAACACCCCCCCCCAAGTTTCAATACGATTGGACAGGGGGGGGTCCAATTCTGTGAGCTCCCAAATAAAGCTCCCCTATCCATTATTCCAAATGTAGGGAAGGCATTTAAAAGGAGCATGGCCCCTTTAAATGCGATGGCCACAATTCCTTTTGGAGTTCAATTGCACTTGGCACACCCTTGCTCCTGGCTCCACCCCCAAAGTCTCCTGGCTCCACCCCCAAAGCCCCCAGATATATCTCGAGTTGGACCTGGCCACCCTAACCTGGAACAACAGTTCAGATACGTACAATTTCAAATTCCTCGTTCAAATTTTTGGCCACGGTGTGGCACAGAGTGTTGGACTGGATGGGCCATTGGCCTGATCCAACATGGCTTCTCTTATGTTCTTATGTGACACAGAGTGTTGGACTGGAGGGGCCATTGGCCTGATCCAACAGGGCTTCTCTTATGTTCTTATGTGTGACACAGAGTGATGGACTGGATGAACCATTGGCCTGAACCAACAGGGCTTCTCTTATGTTCTTATGTGTGACACAGAGTGTTGGACTGGATGGGCCATTGGCCTGATCCAACATGGCTTCTCTTATGTTCTTATGTATGACACAGAGTGTTGGAATGGATGGGCCATTGGCCTGATTCAACATGGCTTCTCTTAGGTTCTTATGTGTGACACAGAGTGATGGACTGAATGGGCCACTGGCCTGATCAAACATGGCTTCTCTTAGGTTCTTATGTGTGACACAGAGTGATGGACTGGAGGGGCTATTGGCCTGATCCAACATGGCTTCTCTTATGTTCTTATGTGACACAGAGTGATGGACTGGATGGGCCATTGGCCTGATTCAACATGCCTTCTCTTATGTTCTTCTTATGTTCTCTTATGTTCTTCCCTATGTGGAAGGGGAGGGACGGTGGCTCAGTGGTAGAGCATCTGCTTGGGAAGCAGAAGGTCCCAGGTTCAATCCCCGGCATCTCCAAAAAAGGGTCCAGGCAAATAGGTGTGAAAATCCTCAGCTTGAGACCCTGGAGAGCCGCTGCCAGTCAATAGACAATACTGACTTTGATGGACCAAGGGTCTGATTCAGTATAAGGCAGCTTCATATGTTCATATGTCCAATGTGGAGATCAATTCTCATAGGGTATAATGGGGAATTGATCTGGAGGTTTCGGGGGCTCTGGGGGAACTGTGTTTTGAGGTAGAGGCACCAAATTTTCATTATAGTATCTAGTCTCTCTCCCCAAAGTACCTCCCCAAGTTTCAAAACGATTGCCCCTATCCTTCATTATTTCCTATGGAAGGAAGACATTTTAAAATGGTGTGATGGCCAGAACTCCCTTGGAGTTCAATTATGCTTGACACACCCTTGTTCCTGGCTCCGCCCCCAATGTCTCCTCGCTCCACCCCCAAAGTCTCCTGTCTCCATCCCCAAAGTCCCCAGATATTTCTTGAATTGGACTTGGCAACCCTATTTGCCACGCCCCCAGCAGCCCCTATTAATCCCTGGAGAAGCCCACGCCACCCTTTCTCCACTTCTTCTGTGATTTTGGGTGGCTGGTGACTTGCTGGCCTTTTGACTGGGGGGGGCGGTCCAGGAGACCTACAGACGAGTGAGGTCTGCTTGGGCTGGCTGGATCTCTAGCCAGCCCAAGCACGCCTCACTCGCCTGGGTCTCCTTTCTTGCATCAGGTTGCTTTTGGCTGGGGGGGATATGCTAATGAGTTATGCTAATGAGTTCCACCACCTACAAAACTACCCCTGACCAGAACCGTACACACTATTCCAAATGGGGCAATGCCATAGAGCTGGACAGAACCATTAAGAGACACCATAATGTTTAAATGACAAGACAATGTAATGTGAAGGTCAGTGGTGTTCTGACCAGGCTTGCGCACAGACCTTAAAATGAACAAAAACACGCTTCGAAAGGACATCCCCACAAATCAGTGCAAAAGCAGTCCAACAAACTTTCCAATCTCAAAGTAATATCCAGATTCCAGTATTTAGTTCATAGAGCTAAAGGAAGCCCTTCCAACGACGTCTGTTCTAGATATCGAGACGTTTCATCCGTCTTCCTTCAGTATGGAGGCTTATTTTCCACTGGAATCCTATCTCTTGCAATCAGGGGTCGCGTTGTAGGAAAATAGGTGGTAGAGCTCATCCAGGGATTGTTATTCAGCTGCACCAACTATTCAATGTACAAGGTTGGGAGAAGGAGGGGGAGTCCTCCGAAAGGTTCAGGGACTGTGCTCCTGTGAGCTCCTGCTGAATCCGAGACCTGCTTACAATGCATTCACAGAAGACCAACAAGGTTCAAGAAATATCCAATAGATTTCCAGGTTCGCCACTGACCTTCATATTACATTGTTTTGTCATTTAAACCGGAGAGCCGGTTTGGTGTAGTGGTTAAGTGTGCGGACTCTTATCTGGGAGAACCGGGTTTGATTCCCCACTCCTCCACTTGCACCTGCTGGGATGGCCTTGGGTCAGCCATAGCTCTGGCAGAGGTTGTCCTTGAAAGGGCAGCTGCTGTGAGAGCCCTCTCAGCCCCACCCACCTCACAGGGTGACTGTTGTGGGGGAGGAAGGTAAAGGATATTGTGAGCCGCTCTGAGACTCTTCGGAGTGGAGGGCGGGATATAAATCCAATATCATCTTCTTCTTCTTCATTTAAAATTTACGGTGTCTCTTAGTGGGTTTTTATTGATGCATTTGTACGCTAAGATCGTACCGTTTCGCTATAGGTCTATACAGAGGCATTACAATATCAGCTGTTCCATTCTCAGTCCCTTTTCTAATAACCCCTAGATTGCCTTTTCCCACCACTCTGGGTTGACACTTTCACCGAGCTATGATACCCCCCGAGAGCTTTTTCCAGAGGAGACGCCACTTGCCGCGCGAAGACACTCTGTTCCCCGGCCCGTATGGAAATGAGCGCCACGCTGCCAAATCGTCGCGAGCAAAGGTGGCCGCCCGGGTGAAGTCGCCAAAGGGGACAGGAATTAACAAGACCTGAATGGAATCAATTTGTCCTGACAGCCTTGACAGCTCAGTAAGCTAATTACACAGGGGAGGGAGGGGGGGGTGTGTGGAGTGCATGAATCAATGCAGAGAAACCCAGCACACCAGAGCTCACTGCTAACATGGAGAAGGTTGGGAAGGATTTGGGGGGGCCAAATGGAGGTTTCATTCAAGTCTGAAAAGTGGTGGCTAAAAAGGCAAATGCAATTTTTGGGCTGTGTCAACAGAAGTCTAGTGTCCAGATCACGTGATGCGATGGGGAGGGATGGTGGCTCAGTGGTAGAGCATCTGCTTGGTAAGCAGAAGGTCCCAGGTTCGATCCCCGGCATCTCCAACTAAAAAGGGTCCAGGCAGGTACGCATGAAAAACCTCAGCTTGAGACCCTGGAGAGCCGCTGCCAGTCTGAGTAGACAATACTGACTTTGATGGACCGAGGGTCTGATTCAGTAGAAGGCAGCTTCATATGTTCATATTTCATATGTAACACTTTACTCTGCTCTGGTAAGACCTCACCTGGAGTATTGTGTTCAGTTTTGGGCAGCACATTTTAAGAAGGATATAGACAAGCTGGAACGGGTCCAGAGGAGGGTGACGAAGATGGTGAGGGGTCTGGAGACCGAGTCCTATGAGGAAAGGTTGAAGGGGCTGGGGATGTTTAGCCTGGAGGGCGACGAAGATCGTGAGGGGTCTGGAGACCGAGTCCTATGAGGAAAGGTTGAAGGAGCTGGGAATGTTTAGCCTGGAGGGCGACGAAGATGGTGAGGGGTCTGGAGACCGAGTCCTATGAGGAAAGGTTGAAGGAGCTGGGCGTGTTTAGCCTGGAGAGGAGGCGGCTGAGAGGTGATATGATCACCATCTTCAAGTACTTGAAGGGCTGTCCTATAGAGGATGGGGTGGAATTGTTTTCTGTGGCCCCAGAAGGTAGGACCAGAACCAATGGGTTGAAATTAAATCAAAAGAGTTTCTGGCTCAACATTAGGAAGAACTTCCTGACCGTTGGAGCGATTCCTCAGTGGAACAGGCTTCCTCAGGAGGTGTGGTGGGCTCTCCTTCCTTGGAGGTTTTTCAACAGAGGCTAGATGGCCATCTGACAGCAATGTGGATCCTGTGAATTTAGGGGGAGGTGTATGGGAGTTTCCTGCATTGTGCAGGGGGTTGGACTAGTTGACTCTAGAGGTCCCATCCAACTCTACGCTTCTATGATTCTAAGTCGCCAGCCCTGCGAGCAAGAAGGGTTGCAGCTTCTAGCTTTGAACTTAAAGCTCCAGTGCAAAGCGGTGGGCAGGGGAGGAATTGCCAGTTAAAAAAATGGAGGAGCAGACAAAGAGGAAGTGACAGTGACTGCCACAAGGACAGAAAGCTTTAAAAGGGGGGATAATGGAGGAGGAGGAGAGGTCTATCAGCGGCAAGGTAGCCAGGTACAACTAGAGAGCGAGTTTGGTGTAGTGGTTAAGTGTGCGGACTCTTATCTGGGAGAACCAGGTTTGATTCCCCACTCCTCCACTTGCAGCTGCTGGAATGGCCTTGGGTCAGCCAGAGCTCTCTTATCTGGGAGAACCGGGTTTGATTCCCCACTCCTCCACTTGCAGCTGCTGGAATGGCTTTGGGTCAGCCAGAGCTCTCTTATCTGGGAGAACCGGGTTTGATTCCCCACTCCTCCATTTGCAGCTGCTGGAATGGCCTTGGGTCAGCCATAGCTCTCTTATCTGGGAGAACCAGGTTTGATTCCCCACTCCTCCACTTGCAGCTGCTGGAATGGCCTTGGGTCAGCCAGAGCTCTCTTATCTGAGAGAACCGGGTTTGATTCCCCACTCCTCCACTTACAGCTGCTGGAATGGCCTTGGGTCAGCCAGAGCTCTCTTATCTGAGAGAACCGGGTTTGATTCCCCACTCCTCCACTTACAGCTGCTGGAATGGCCTTGGGTCAGGCATAGCTCTCTTATCTGGGAGAACCGGGTTTGATTCCCCACTCCTCCACTTGCAGCTGCTGGAATGGCTTTGGGTCAGCCAGAGCTCTCTTATCTGAGAGAACCGGGTTTGATTCCCCACTCCTCCACTTGCAGCTGCTGGAATGGCCTTGGGTCAGCCAGAGCTCTCTTTTCTGGGAGAACCAGGTTCGATTCCCCACTCCTCCACTTTCACCTGCTGGACTGGCTTTGGGTCAGCCAGAGCTCTGGAAGAAGTTGTCCTTGAAAGGGCAGCTACTGTGAGAGTCCTCTCAGCCCCACCCACCTCACAGGGTGTCTGTTGTCGGGGAGGGAGATAAAGGAGATTGTGAGCTGCTCTGAGACTCCTTGGAGTGGAGGGTGGGATATAAATCCAATATCTTCATCTACCTCACAGGGTGCCTGTTGTGGGGGGGGGGGAGGTAAAGGAGATTGTGTGCCGCTCTGAGACTCTTCGGAGTGGAGGGCAGAATATAAATCCAATGTCTTCATTAGGTAGGGTTGCCAATCCCCAGGTGGGGGCAGGGGATCCCTGGTTTGGAGGCCGTCCTCCCACTTCAGTGTCATCAGAAAGCGGGGGGAGGGGAGGGAAATACCTGCTGGGATCTCCATTATTTCCTATGGAGGCTTGTTCCCATAGGAAATAATGGAGAATTGATCCACATGTATCTGCGGCTCTGGGAGGGCTGTTTTTTGAGGAAGAGAAACCAAACTTCCAGTTTAGGATCCAGCGCCTTGTTTCAAAATACCTCAAGTTTTAAAAAGTTTGAAGCAGGGGGTCCAATTCTATGAGCCCCAAAAGAAGATGCCCCTATGCTTTATTATTTCCTATGGAAGAAAGAAGAAGAATTGCAGATGTATACCCCGCCTTTCTCTCTGAATCAGAGACTCAGAGCGGCTTACAATCTCCCCTATCTTCTCCTCCCACAACAGACACCCTGTGAGGTGGGTGGGGCTGGAGAGGGCTCTCACAGCAGCTGCCCTTTCAAGGATTATCTCTGCCAGAGCTATGGCTGCCCCAAGGCCATTCCAGCAGGTGCAAGTGGAGGAGTGGAGAATCAAACCCGGTTCTCCCAGATAAAGAGTCCACGCACTTAACCACCACGCCAAACTGGAAGGCATTTAAAAAGGCGTTGATAAGTAAATTAGGTGGACTACAACTAGAAAATACATGTCCTTTTGAGATTCACCTAGATTTACAGAAACACCAATTGGCAGAGGACTTTATCACCTTTTATGGCTATCCAGACCAAATGGCCGAGGCACACTGGTTTACCGTGTGATCAGTCTGCATACTTAATCAACAACCTGCTGGTATTTCAGGCCACAATACCTGATCCCCTCGTCCGACGCAGCGTGCTTGGAGCACACAAAAGCTTACGTTCTGAATAAAACTTGCTTGGTCTTAGAGGTGCAACGACTGCTGTTTGGTCCCTCTAAATGTGATGACCAGAACTCCCTTTGGAGTTCAATTATGCTTGTCACACCCTTGCTCCTGGCTCCACCCCCAAAGTCCCCAGATACTTCTTGAATTGGACTTGGCAACCCTACCATTAAGGGATGGGGAGGTAAGGATGCTAGCTCAAGGTTGGGAAGCTCCTGCAGATTTGGGAATGGAATCTGGCGACTCCGCTTACAGCATCGCTTCAGCATCTCCCTGCACCAAGGGGTAATGCAAAGGCACTTGCGTAAAAGCCGGTCCCAGGAATGGAGTCAACTTGACATAAGGGGGGGGGGGAGGGAAAGGCACAACCTGAGCCCAGCAGTTAATGCATCCCTGAGACAGCATAATTCAGCCATCTTGCCCGACGTTGGGCTTCAGACCACTCCCAGGAAGTTACACGACATCAGAATCACATGACAGGAAGAAGGGAGCAAAGGCTATGATCAGGGGTGGGGCAACAGACCAAAAGAGCTTGGGGACTGAAAGAGGGTTGCCAGGTGCCTGCTTTGGCTTGCGGACTATGAACAGGGCTAAAAAATCGTGATGAATATTGCTTCATAGATTGGTTTGTGCCCATCCCTACACAACACTTCCTCTTTCTCCGAGTGTAAGAGCCAGTTTGGTGTCGTGGTTAAGTGTGCGGACTCTTGTCAGGGAGAACCGGGTTTGAATCCCCACTCCTCCACTCGCACCTGCTGGCATGGCCTTGGGTCAGCCAGAGCTCTCTTATCTGGGAGAACCGGGTTGGATTCCCCACTCCTCCACTTGCAGCTGCTGGAATGGCCTGGGGTCAGCCGTAGCTCTCGCAGAGTTGTCCTTGAAAGGGCAGCTGCTGTGAGAGCCCTCTCAGCCCCACCCACCTCACAGGGTGTCTGTTGTGGGGGGGGGAGGTCAAGGAGATTGTGAGCTGCTCTGAGACTCTTTGGAGTGGAGGGCGGAATATAAATCCAATATCTTCATCTACCTCACAGGGTGTCTGTTGTGGGGGAGGAAGGTAAAGGAGATTGTGAGCCGCTCTGAGACTCTTCGGAGTGGAGGGTGGAATATAAATCCAATATCTTCATCTACCTCACAGGGTGTCTGTTGTGGGGGAGGAAGGTAAAGGAGATTGCGAGCCGCTCTGAGACTCTTCGGAGTGGAGGGTGGGATATAAATCCAATATCTTCATCTACCTCACAGGGTGTCTGTTGTGGGGGAGGAAGGTAAAGGAGATTGTGAGCCTCTCTCTTTGGAGTGGAGGGCGGGATATAAATCCAATATCTTCATCTACCTCACAGGGTGTCTGTTGTGGGGGAGGAAGGTAAAGGAGATTGTGAGCCGCTCTGAGACTCTTTGGAGTGGAAGGCAGGATATAAATCCAATGTCATCTTCTTCTTCTTCTAAAATCTCTCTGACAAAATGAATATATCTCCCCAATGTTGGTGGCACAGAAGAGTCACCTCCCGTTTATGACAACCCAATGAATTTATGACCTCCCGAGAATCTCGTCCTTAACAGCCTTGCTCAGGTCATATTCATGGTCCAAATATCTTTGTAGACAAGGTCAAAGTGAATTGTAGCTCTGTGGCAGGGGTGGCTAACGGTAGCTCTCCAGATGTCTGTTGCCTACAACTCCCATCAGCCCCAGCCATTGGTCATGCTGGCTGGGGCTGATGGGAGTTGTAGGTAAAAAACATCTGGAGAGCTACCGTTGGCCGCCCCTGCTCTATGGTGTTGTCTATCCACATTTCGGAAGCAAAATACTCTATCATACTCGAGAGTCATGGAGTAAAAGGACAGGTCCTCTTGTGGATCAAAAACTGGCTAATTAATAAGAAGCAGAGAGTGAGTATAAATGGGCAGTCTTCGCAGTGGAGGACGGTAAGCAGTGGGGTGCCGCAGGGCTCGGTACTGGCCCAAGCCACAGTGCTAGTGTCGCACAGGAAGTGACATTGTCATGCCAGCGACTTCTAGGCGACACTCTGTATTTGGGCATAAACTCTATGGTAAAACTGGCTTCTACCATAGCAGAAGAAGAGAATGGATTTATACCCCACCTTTTATGACCCAAATGAATCTCAGAGTGGTTTACAATCTCCTTTCCCTTCCCCTCCCCACAACAGACACCCTGCGAGTTAGGTGGGGCTGAGAGAACACTGGGTGAACAGCTCTTGAGAGGAACAGCTCTGAGAGAGCTCTGCTTGACCCAAGGTCATTCAGCTGGCTGCATGTAGAGGAGTGGGGAATCAAACCCGGTTCTCCCAGATAAGAGAGCTCTGGCTGACCCAAGACCATTCCAGCAGGTACAAGTGGAGGAGTGGGGAATCAAACCCTGTTCTCCCAGATAAGAGAGCCATGGCTGACCCAAGGCCATTCCAGCAGCTGCAAGTGGAGGAGTGGGGAATCCAACCCGGTTCTCCCAGATAAGAGAGCTCTGGCTGACCCAAGGCCATTCCAACAGCTGCAAGTGGAGGAGTGGGGAATCAAACCCGGTTCTCCCAGTTAAGAGTCCTCACTCTTAGCCACTACACCAAACTGGCTTTCTTATTAGGCATTTTGCAAGTCTTGCTTTGTATTATGAACCTTCTATATAGAACTTTTGAATGTACTTAAAAAAAAAAAAAGAAATCTCACTGCAGACTAACCTGTCAAATCGGTTCAATTCAGAGGAGCTGAGCTGACCTGCCCAGAAGCTACTGCTGAGCTCTGCAGAAAGTCTGGAGTGCAGGATTTTACCCTGGGCAAATGCAACACTCTTCCCTCTGAGGGAGAGAAGCTACCCAGAGGCCTTCCCCCCCTCCCCTCTCTTCTGAGACCACCACATTGAAATGAATTTGTACCGGCGGTTTCTGCCCCATATATTTCATAGCTATCCGTGGTCTTTTTGTTTTGTGATAAATTTCATCTGAAGCAAGTAACCGCCGGCACCGCTTCTAGACTCCTTTCGAATGTCACCAACGGCTTATGCTGATCTAACGTTATTGTGTACATCTAGATCTGAACCTAAATGCAAACTGGGGGTGGGTGGGGAAAGTGTGTTTGTGTCACAGAAATAATATCGTATAAATCATAGTGCTGAAATCAAGGCGATTTATAACTTTGCCTCCTTTGCCCTGTTTTCCACGAAACCGGCAGATGGTGGCTGTCTCCATCCGTCATGTAACAGCTCAGACGGAAAAGAAGAACCCTGTGCAAATGTAATATAACGATCCAGTTTAACCATGATTAAAAATCCTAAATGAAACAAATGGCGTCTTCTAAGAAAAAGGCTCGGCCAGTTTTTCTCAGCTAACCCGGTACAGTAGGTAAGGTGTGAAATGAGCTGGAGAGAGCTGGGTTCAAATTCTGCCTCAGAGCATGAACTCATTGGTAGACTTTCATGTGGGTAGCTGTGTATGGTCCCGGAAAGCCTGATCTTGTCAGAGTTGGCACTGCTTAGTACTTAGATAAGGCCGAGCGCAGAAGAATAGATGCTTTTGAGCTATGATGCTGGAGAAGACTCTTGAGAGTCCCTTGGACTGTAAGAAGATCAGATCAGTCGGTCTTAAGGGAAATCAACCCTGACTGTTCCCTGGAAGGTCAGATGCTGAAGCTGAAGCTCCAATACTTTGGCCACTGAGTGAGAAGGGAGCACTCCCTGGAGAAGACTCTTGAGAGTCCCCTGGACTGCAAGAAGATCCGATCAGTCAGTCCTAAGGGAAATCAACCCAGACTGTTCCCTGGAAGGTCAGATGCTGAAGCTGAAGCTCAAATACTTTGGCCACCCAACGAGAAGGGAGCACTCCCTGGAGAAGACTCTTGAGAGTCCCTTGGACTGCAAGAAGATCCACTCAGTCAGTCCTAAGGGAAATCAACCCTGACTGTTCCCTGGAAGGTCAGATGCTGAAGCTGAAGCTCAAATACTTTGGCCACCAAATGAGAAGGAGCACTCACTGGAAAAGATCCTGATGCTGGGAAAGACAGAAGGAAAAAGAAGAAAGGGACGGCAAAAGCCAGCTTCAAGGGGGAATTGAATAAAAAATATGGAGCAGAGGTCCATCAGTAGCTATTAGCCACAGTGTATTGTTGGAACTGTCTGGGGCAGTGATGCTCTGTATTCTTGGTGCTTTGGAGGGGGGGGGGCAAAGTGAAAGGGCTTCTAGCCCCAATTGTGAACCTCCGGATGGCACTTGGGTTTTGTTTGTTCGGCCACTGTGTGACACAGAGGGCATTTTCGCACTGACCTTAATCGGTAGCGACGCCCCTCTTCAGCGCGCAGGATCTGCCCGGATTTCGCACTAATTGCCACGGAGCACCCGGAATATCCAGAAAGTCCCGCGGCTTTTGCGGCGCAAATGGAAACTGCCAAAATCCAGTTTCCATTTGCGCTGCAAAAGCTGCGGGACTTTCCAGCTCTTCCGGGTGCTCCGCGGCAATTGGTGCGAAATCCAGGCTGATCCTGCGCGCTGAAGAGGGGCGTCACTGCCGATTAAGGTCAGTGCGAAAACGCCCAGAGTGTTCAACTGGATGGGCCATTGGCCTGATCCAACATGGCTTCTCTTATGTTCTTATGTGTGACACAGAGTGTTGGACTGGAGGGGCCATTAGCCTGATCCAACATGGCTTCTCTTCTGTTCTTATGTGACACAGAATGTTGGACTGGATGGGCCATTGGCCTGATCCAACATGGCTTCTCTTATGTTCTTATGTGTGACACAGAGTGTTGGACTGGAGGGGCCATTGGCCTGATCCAATATGGCTTCTCTTATGTTGTTATGTGTGACACAGAGTGTTGGACTGGAGGGGCCATTAGCCTGATCCAACATGGCTTCTCTTATGTTCTTATGTGACACAGAATGTTGGACTGGATGGGCCATTGGCCTGATCCAACATGGCTTCTCTTATGTTCTTCTGTGACACAGAGTGTTGGACTGGAGGGGCCACTGGCCTGATCCAACATGGCTTCTCTTATGTTCTAAAAGATGAGATGGCTGGACAGCATCACTGATGTAACTAACACAAATTTGAGCAGACTTCGGAGGATGGTGGAAGACAGGAGGGCCTGGCGTGACTTTGTCCATGGGTTTGCAAAGAGTCGGACTCGACTGTGCAACTGAACAACAAAAAAGTGTTTAGATAAGAGATCACCAAGGAAGTCCAGGGTCACTATGCAGAGGCAGGCAATGGCCAACTACCTCTTGCCTCAAAAACCCCACTCGAGGTCACCCTGAGTTGGTTGTGACTTGACATTTAATTATATCCCAGGCTAATCTGGTCTCAGAAGCTAAGCAGGATCAGCTCCGGTTAGTTCTTGGATGGGAAACTGGCGAGAAAGTCCAAGGTGGCTAAACAGAGGCAGGCACTGGCTCACCACCTCTGAAAGTCTCTTGCCTTCCAAACCCTATGGGATCCCCATAAGTTGGCTGCAACTTTCTATGACCACCACCATCTGTGTTGGTCTGCAGTAGGAGGCGGACCTTTGGTGAAGCTCAAAGACTTTGGCCACCCAATGAGAAGGGAGCACTCCCTGGAGAAGACCCTGATGCTGGGAAAGAGAGAAGGCAAAAGAAGAAGGGGGCGGCAGAAGAGGAGATGGCTGGACAGCGTTACTGATTAACGAACACGAATTTGAGCGGACTTCAGAGGATGGTGAAAGACAGGAGGGCCTGGCGTGACTTTGTCCATGGGGTCGCAAAGAGTCAGACTTGACTGTGTGACTGAACAACACAACTAGAGTCCCTTGGACTGCAAGAAGAACAAAGCAGTCAGTCCTAAGGGAAATCAACCCAGACTGTTCCCTGGAAGGTCAGATCCTGAAGGTGAAGCTCAGATCCTTTGGCCACCCAATGAGAAGGGAGCACTCCCTGGAGAAGATGCTTGGAAAGACATCACCCTGCCAACAAAAGTCCGTATAGTCAAAGCGATGGTATTCCCAGTAGTAATGTATGGCTGTGAGAGCTGGAGCATAAGGAAGGCTGAGCGCAGAAGAATAGATGCTTTGGAGATGTGGTGCTGGAGAAGATCCTTGAGAGTCCCTTGGACTGCAAGAAGATCCGATCAGTCAGTCCTAAGGGAAATCAACCCAGACTGTTCACTGGAAGGTCAGATACTGAAGCTGAAGCTCAAATACTTTGGCCACCCAATGAGAAGGGAGCACTCCCTGGAGAAGATCCTGATGCTGGGAAAGACAGAAGGCAAAAGAAGGGGGCAGCAAAAGAGGAGATGGCTGGACAGCATTACTGATGTAACAAACACGAATTTGAGCGGACTTCAGAGGATGGCGGAAGATAGGAGGGCCTGGCGTGACTTGGTCCATGGGGTCGCAGAGTCGGACTCAACTGTGCAACTGAAGAACAATGACAAGCTTAAGGACATGAGCTTTTGAGAGTCAAAACTCCTATCATCAGCCGCTTTGAGGCAGCCATTTTCCTACAGCCTGAGCGACGCACTACGGTTGGTCAGAGGGTGAAACAGGAGATAGCCTGATGATGTGAAAAAGGAGGACAGCAGTGAATAAATATTTCAATTCAACAAACACATCACAGTCCTGATGGAAGGAGGGAAACAAACAAACCTAATGAATGGTTGCTTTGGTTCAGCCCAGCCCAGGGCTTCTGTTTATTTTTTTGGTAGCAAGAACTCCTTTGCATATTAGGCCACGCCCCCTTATGCAGCTAATCCTTCAAGAGCTTGGAATTCTAGCAGGCGCTCCATTGCATATTAGGCCACGCCTCCTTATGTAGCTAATCCTCCAAGAACTTGGAATTCTAGCATGGGCTCCTTTGCATATTAGGCCACACCCCCTGATGTAGCTAATCCTTCAAGAGCTTGGAATTCTAGCAGGAGCTCCTTTGCATATTAGGCCACACACCCCTGATGTAGCCAATCCTCCAAGAGCTTGGAATTCTAGCAAGAGCTCCTTTGCATATTAGGCCACGCCCCCTTATGTAGCTAATCCTTCAAGAGCTTGGAATTCTAGCAGGAGCTCCTTTGCATATTAGGCCACACACCCCTGATGTAGCCAATCCTCCAAGAGCTTGGAATTCTAGCAAGAGCTCCTTTGCATATTAGGCCACACCCCTTGATGTAGCTAATCCTTCAAGAGCTTACAGGGCTCTTCTTACAGGGCCTATTGTAAACTCTTGGAGGATTGGCGACATCAGGTGGGTGTGGCCTAAGATGCCAATGAGTTCCTGCCACACACAAAAAAAGCCCTGGGTAAAGATGGAGGGCTCTACATTCCGCCTTAACATTCTGCTCAAGGCGTTTCTAGGATCCCCTTTCCCTAGCATGGTTACAGCATCACAAGTTGGAGTGTCTTGATGGCGAAGCTGAACAGCCACGATGTTCTAGTCTAACTATCCCAGGATTCGCACTGCAACAGGACAATTACCCCAATGTAGTTATGCAAGCTAAGGACGTCGACATCCAAGCGGCACCTCTGGGAATGACAATTCATCTCCAGACCACAGAGATCAGTTCCCCTGGAGTGTTTGGAGTGGGCGACTCAGCGTGCGTGGACACTGGGGGGGGGGGAGGCGCTAGTAGGGTTGCCATGTCCAATTCAAGAAATATCTGGGGACTTTGGGGGTGGAGCCAGGAGACTTTGGGGGTGGAGCTAGGAAACATTAGGGGTGGAGCCAAGAGCAAGACTGTGACAAGCATTATTGAACTCCAAAGGAAGTTCGGGCCATCACATTGAAAGGGACGGCACACCTTTTCAATGCCTTCCTTCCATAGGAAATAATGGATAGGGGCACCTTCTTTTGGGGCTCATAGAATTGAACTTTTTGAAACTTGGGGGGTATTTTGGGGAGAGGCACTAGATGCTATATTGAAAATTTGGTGCCTCTACCCCAAAAAACAGCCCCCCCAGAGCCCCAGCTACCTGCAGATCAATTCTCCATAATTTTCTATGGGAATAAATCTCCGTAGAGAAAAATAGAGTTCCCAGCAGAACTCCCAGAGTTCCCAGCAGTTTCCCTCCCCTCCCCCCGCTTTGTGATGACCCTGAAACGGGGGGATGGCCTCCAAACCGGGGGATCCCCTGCCCCCCACCTGGGGATTGGCAACCCTAGGCGCTAGACCGTTCTAAGGGTGTGTAGATTTTATTCCCTTTACCAGGATGCCTGTCTTTGTCTTAACCTGGGAGCTGACTCTGACTCCTCTCCTCTCTCCCTTTGCCCTCTCACTCTCTGAACATGGCGTTCCATGGAGACGTATGCTCCTACAAGTCTCTCTTGTAGATACATATAGGGGTGGAATTCTAGCAAGAGCTCCTTTGCATATTAGGCCGCACACCCCTGATGTAGCCAATCCTCCAAGACCTTACAAAAAAGAGCCCTGTAAGCTCTTGGAGGATTGGCTACATCAGGCAGGTGTGGCCTAATATGCAAAGCAGCTCCTGCTAGAATTCCACCCCTGGATACACACTCCCGTACGCGTGATGCCAGATTAGCTAGCCACTTGTGATAGGGAAGGCCATGGCAAACCACCCCATTAAAAAAGTCTGCCGTGAAAACGCTGTGAAAGCAACATCACCCCAGAGTCGGAAACGACTGGTGCTTGCACGGGGGACTACCTTTACCTTTAAAGTGGGGGAAGGGCCTCCAAACCAGGGGATCTCCTGCCCTGACCTGGGGATTGGCAAGCCTAGCCAAGTGTAGTATCTATAAGGAATGAATGAGGACCTCATCCGACTCGACTGCTTTCCTGTAAGTACAGATGATTGCAACAGTACTTCTGTTAATAAGGTCCCTGTTTTTGTTATGGGCTTGCTTTTCTTTAAAAAGAACAAAAAAGAAAGCATATCTCACTGGCCCTTAAAGTCTCCTCAGAGTTCTTCCGTTTCTCCAACACCAGGTGATGAATATTGGCCCAAATTATTTCGACAAATTGTGCCTATTTTCCCAAACGGTCTAATACTGAATCCCATCAAAAAGCAATTTCAGAGGGTAGCCATATGGGGCTGCCGTAGAACAGGCTGATTCACCAGCAACACTTTAAAGACCAACAAGGTTTGGGGGATATGAGCCTTAACATAAGAACATAAGAGAAGCCATGTTAGATCAGGCCAGTGGCCCATCCAGTCCAGCACTCTGTGTCACATAAGAACATAAGAGAAGCCATGTTGGATCAGGCCAGTGGCCCATCCAGTCCAACACTCTGTGTCACATAAGAACATAAGAGAAGCCATGTTGGATCAGGCCAATGGCCCATCCAGTCCAACACTCTGTGTCACAGAAGAACATAAGAGAAGCCATGTTGGATCAGGCCAATGGCCCATCCAGTCCAACACTCTGTGTCACACAGTGGCCAAAAAATGTTATTTATACACACACACACACACACACAAATATACACACTGTGGCTAATAGCCACTGATGGAGCTCTGCTCCACATTTTTATCTAACCCCCTCTTGAAGGTGGCTATGCTTGTGTATATTTGTGTGTGTGTGTGTGTAATGCACATTGGGGCCAAGAATCCCAGCTACCAATACAAGTTGATGGGTGTGAACTGGCAAAGACTGACCAAGAGAGAGATCTTGGGGTCGTGGTAGATAACTCACTGAAAATGTCAAGACAGCGTGCGATTGCAATAAAAAAGGCCAACACCATGCTGGGAATTATTAGGAAGGGAATTGAAAACAAATCAGCCAATATCATAATGCCCCTGTATAAATCGATGGTGCGGTCTCATTTGGAGTACTGTGTGCAGTTCTGGTCGCCGCACCTCAAAAAGGATATTATAGCATTGGAGAAAGTCCAGAAAAGAGCAACTAGAATGATTAAAGGGCTGGAACACTTTCCCTATGAAGAAAGGTTGAAACGCTTGGGACTCTTTAGCTTGGAGAAACGTCGACTGCGGGGTGACATGATAGAGGTTTACAATGCATGGGATGCAGAAAGTAGTGAAAGAAGTACTTTTCTCCCTTTCTCACAATACAAGAACTCGTGGGCATTCGATGAAATTGCTGAGCAGCCAGGTTAAAACGGATACAATGAAGTACTTCTTCACCCAAAGGGTGATTAACATGTGGAATTCACTGCCACAGGAGGTGGTGGCGGCCACAAGCATAGCCACCTTCAAGAGGGGTTTAGATAAAAATATGGAGCAGAGGTCCATCAGTGGCTATTAGCCACAGTGTGTGTGTATGTATAAATTTTTTTGCCCTTGTGTGACACAGAGTGTTGGACTGGATAGGCCATTGGCCTGATCCAACATGGCTTCTCTTATGTTCTTATCCAGTCCAACACTCTGTGTCACACAGTGGCCAAAAAACCAGGCGCCATCAGGAGGTCCATCAGTGGGGCCAGGACACCAGAAGTCCTCCCACTGTTGCCCCCCAAATCACCAAGAAATACAGAGGATCACTGCCCCAGACAGACAGTTCCATCAATATGCTGTGGCTAATAGCCACTGATGGACCTCTACTCCAGATGTTTATCCAGTCCAGTCATATCAGTCCAATCATATGATTATCCAGTCTTGATTACAGAGAGTTTCTCCTAGTATTCAAATGAAATCTCCTGTCCCAGAACTTTTGCCCATTTGATCTAGTCTCACCCTTTGGAGCTGCAGACAGCAAGACTTAGGACAGCTCCCCCGTGACAGCCCTTTATCTGAAAAGTGCATTCATGTCCCCCACCGCTATTCTCTCTTCCAGGCTAAATATATCCAGCCCCTTCAACCTATCCCCATTGGACTTAATTTCCAGATCCCTAACCATGTCAGTTGCCCATTTCTAAATCCATTTTCAATTTGTCAAAAACCTTTGTTAGAGTGCATTCACATTATCAACTCTGCATGTAAAACAATTTAGGCATACACTAAGAAGTAGGAGAAGGAGTCACATCTGAATTGGTCCCCAGTTGCTATAGAAAATAGGCACCTTTTCATGGATGCTGTGGGTCACTGAAGACGAATTTTCAGCAAAGCAAGCGAATCTACATATTCACTCTACTTGTTGGTTCATTTCCTTTACACCCTGCCTTTTTTCCCAATTCCAAAACAGCTTCCATAGTTCTCTCCTCATCCGTTTTTGCCCTTCCAACTGCCCTGCGAAATAAGTTAGTCTGTGAGTGTGTGACTAGCCCTAGGTCTGTCTGTAAGCATAAGAACACAAGAGAACATAAGAGAAACCATGTTGGGTCAGGCCCATGGCCCATCCAGTCCAACACTCTGAGTCATATAAGAACATAAGAGAAGCCCTGTTGGATCAGACCAGTGGCCCATCCAGTCCAACACTCTGTGTCACATAAGAACATAAGAGAAGCCATGTTGGATCAGGCCAATGGCCCCTTCAGTCCAACACTCTGTGTCACATAAGAACATAAGAGAAGCCATGTTGGATCAGGCCAGTGGCCCCTCCAGTCCAACACTCTGTGTCACATAAGAACATAAGAGAAGCTCTGTTGGATCAGGCCAATGGCCCTTTCAGTCCAACACTCTGTGTCACGTAAGAACATAAGAGAAGCCATGTTGGATCAGGCCAGTGGCCCCTCCAGTCCAACACTCTGTGTCACATAAGAACATAAGAGAAGCCCTGTTGGATCAGGCCAGTGGCCCCTTCAGTCCAACACTCTGTGTCACATAAGAACATAAGAGAAGCCATGTTGGATCAGGCCAGTGGCCCCTCCAGTCCAACACTCTGTGTCACATAAGAACATAAGAGAAGCCATGTTGGGTCAGGCCCATGGCCCATCCAGTCCAACACTCTGAGTCATATAAGAACATAAGAGAAGCCATGTTGTATCAGGCCCACGGCCCATCCAGTCCAACACTCTGTGTCACACAGTGGCCAAAACACAGGTGCCATCAGGAGGTCCACCAGCAGGATCAGAATTTCAGAAGCCCTCCCACTGTTACTCCCCATATACCAAGAATATAGAGCATCACTACCACAGACATAAGAACATAAGAGAAGCCATGTTGGATCGGGCCAATGGCCCATCCAGTCCAACACTCTGTGTCACACATAAGAACCTAAGAGAAGCCATGTCGGATCAGGCCAATGGCCCATGCTGTCCAACACTCTGTGTCACACAGTGGTCAAAGCCCAGAGGCCATCAGGAGGACCACCATTATATAAGAAATAATTTGCTAAATACTTGGATGAAATATAAGAAGTATGGGGGTGAGAGAAAGCCGTTATGGATAGTGCCAGCAGAAGTAATAAAAATAACAGCTGAGATGGGTGAAGAAGTGGTTGTCAGACAATCAACTATTAAAAATATAAAGTGGCAAAATAGAATTGAAAACTGCTGAAGAGTTGAATAATAAATATGATTGGTTCCAAATGCAACAAATAAAGAGCTTGGTGGAAAATGATATTAAAACTGAAGGAATAAGAGAGCAAACAGAAATGGAAAAAGTTCTGCTTGGAGACAATGAAAAATTAATTTCAAACTTATATAAATTACTTTTAAAATGGTCTATGGAAGATGAAGTAGTGAAATCTCAAATGATTAAGTGGGCAATTAATGTAAATAAAGAAATACAGATGGAAACTTGGGAATATTTGTGGAAGAATTCTTTAAAGCTTTCGACATGTCATAGTATTAAAGAGAACTGTTTTAAAATGATGTACAGGTGGTATATGACTCCTAAAAAGTTGGCAAAGATGAACAATAAGATGCTAGATAGATGTTGAAAATGTAAAAAACATGAAGGTTCTTTCTACCATATGTGGTGGACTTGTGAAAGAGCAAAAAAGTATTGGCAGATGATTCAACAAGAAATTTCTAGGATCTTGGGATACGAATTTAAGAAAGTTGCAGAGACTTTTCTGTTGGGATTACAAATGGAAAAATTTCCAAAAGAAGATAGAACTATAATCTGGTACTTGCTTTCAGCTGCTAGGACATTGTATGCGCAGTTGTGGAAGCAAGAAAAAATACCAGAAAAATGGGATTGGATGTAAAAGT
Source organism: Heteronotia binoei (assembly GCF_032191835.1). NCBI lineage: Eukaryota > Metazoa > Chordata > Lepidosauria > Squamata > Gekkonidae > Heteronotia > Heteronotia binoei. The sequence continues at coordinate 7,343,019 of NC_083229.1, forward strand.
TATGACATGGAGTGAAATGGACAAATTAACAAGAATTTTAAGAGACTATGACTTAGAAGTTTTTTAAGATGGAGTGGGAAAAGTTTAGAAGATATGTAGAAAAAGAGTGGAAAATAAAAGGACATTGGACAATTTTTGATCATGATTAAGTCTTAGAAGGAAGAAGAATATTAATCTTTGTTTTTATTAGTTAAGGGTACCATTAAATGTTAGTATTTTAAGTAAATAACACGGGCGGGGGTCAAGTAACGGGGGGAGGGGTGGTTAGAAAGTAATATATAGGATAGATAAAAAGAAGTTATTAACGATGCAAGAAACAGATATTGTTACCATATGTTACTAAGTAAAATGGTTTTAAACGGTAGGCTTCATGTTAGAGAAAAAAAAAAAAGGAGGACCACCAGTGGGGCCAGAACTCCAGAAGCCCTCCCACCGTGGCCTCAGACAATGTTCCAGTTCTACCTCCTGGCTAATAACCACTGATGGACTTCTGCTCCATATGCGCATGCAGAACTAGGCAGTAGGCGTAATGTGGGACAGGAAAGGGAGAATAACCAGTGGAGGGCAGAAAGGTTACCTTTGCTCATACAAAAAGTGCCATGACTGCAGCATTTATAAAGTGTATCAAGTTTCAGTCAATGTATGGCAACACATCATGTGGTTTTCAAGGCATAACTTGAACAGAGATGGCTTGCCATTGCCTGCCTCTGCGTCACAACCCTGGACTTCCTTGAGGGTCTCCCACCCAAGTAGTAATCAGGGCCAACCCTCCGTAGCTTCTAAGATCTAACACCAACCAAGCCAAGGCACGAGATAAACCATGGGGGCCTCTGCATAGCATTCTTGGGTTTCATTGGTGGTCTCCCACCCAAGTAGTAACCAGGGCCAACTCTGCATAACTTCTAAGATCTGATACCAACCAAGCCAAGGCACGAGATAAACCATGGGGGCCTCTGCATAGCATTCTTGGGTTTCATTGGTGGTCTCCCACCCAAGTAGTAACCAGGGCCAACTCTGCATAACTTCTAAGATCTGATACCAACCAAGCCAAGGCATGAGATAAACCATGGGGGCCTCTGCATAGCATTCTTGGGTTTCATTGGTGGTCTCCCACCCAAGTAGTAACCAGGGCCAACTCTGCATAACTTCTAAGATCTGATACCAACCAAGCCAAGGCACGAGATAAACCATGGGGGCCTCTGCATAGCATTCTTGGGTTTCATTGGTGGTCTCCCACCCAAGTAGTAACCAGGGCCAACTCTGCATAACTTCTAAGATCTGACACCAACCAAGCCAAGGCACGAGATAAACCATGGGGGCCTCTGCATAGCATTCTTGGGTTTCATTGGTGGTCTCCCACCCAAGTAGTAACCAGGGCCAACTCTGCATAACTTCTAAGATCTGACACCAACCAAGCCAAGGCACAAGATAAACCATGGGGGCCTCTGCATAGCATTCTTGGGTTTCATTGGTGGTCTCCCACCCAAGTAGTAACCAGGGCCAACTCTGCATAACTTCTAAGATCTGATACCAACCAAGCCAAGGCACGAGATAAACCATGGGGGCCTCTGCATAGCATTCTTGGGTTTCATTGGTGGTCTCCCACCCAAGTAGTAACCAGGGCCAACTCTGCATAACTTCTAAGATCTGACACCAACCAAGCCAAGGCACGAGATAAACCATGGGGGCCTCTGCATAGCATTCTTGGGTTTTATTGGTGGTCTTCCACCCAAGTAGTAACCAGGGCCAACTCTGCATAACTTCTAAGATCTGACACCAACCAAGCCAAGGCACAAGATAAACCATGGGGGCCTCTGCATAGCATTCTTGGGTTTCATTGGTGGTCTCCCACCCAAGTAGTAACCAGGACCAACTCTGCATAACTTCTAAGATCTGACACCAACCAAGCAAAGGCATGAGATAAACCATGGGGGCCTCTGCATAGCATTCTTGGGTTTCATTGGTGGTCTCCCACCCAAGTAGTAACCAGGGCCAACTCTGCATAACTTCTAAGATCTGACACCAACCAAGCCAAGGCACAAGATAAACCATGGGGGCCTCTGCATAGCATTCTTGGGTTTCATTGGTGATCTCCCACCCAAGTAGTAACCAGGACCAACTCTGCATAACTTCTAAGATCTGACACCAACCAAGCCAAGGCACGAGATAAACCATGGGGGCCTCTGCATAGCATTCTTGGGTTTCATTGGTGGTCTCCCACCCAAGTAGTAACCAGGGCCAACCCTGCGTACTTCTAAGATCTGTCACCAACGAAGCCAAGGCACAAGATAAACCAAGGTGGACTCTGCATAGCATTCTTGGGTTTCATTGGTGGTCTCCCACCCAAGCAGTAACCAGGGCCAACTCTGCATAACATCTAAGATCTGACACCAACCAAGCCAAGGAACGAGCTAAACCAAGGTGGTCTCTTCATAGTATTCTCGGGTTTCATTGGTGGTCTCCCACCCAAGTAGTAACCAGGGCTGACTCTGCTTAGCTTCTGAGATCGTTAGCCTGGGCCACCCAAGTCAAGGTGTGAGTGGAGATGAGAGATCTTAAAATCTGAACAGGTATATATATACCTATTTGGTCAAGATAGCAGAGCAGCGAAGGCAATGGAGAAAATGGGACCACTTTTGTCCAACCACACTGCGGACTTCCCCCTCTCCACCCACTCCTGGGCCCTCGGAAAGTGCTGCAGCTTCCCAAACCAAAATTCCTCCTGCCCCTCAGAAGTCCTGCGATTCCTGAAGGGGGGTGGGCCTGCCTCGGGCTGAGGCACGCATAGACGGACGACCCATCTTTAAAGCCACTTCAGTGCAGATGTTTCCATGGCAACTAGTGGACCAAATACATTAGTGTTTCTAATAATAAACCAAACCTGCCTTTCCCCAGCAGCGCCCCTCCCACTCCCCCCTGCTCTCCATCACTCCTTCACTTCCCCTCCCCTTCCTGAAATGAAGCAACCCTTGTCAAGAAAGACGGGAGGCTGAAGTAGGGAATTGTGGGGAGGGCTGCGCGAGGCCTCAAGGCCAAGATGGTGGGTCCCGTAGCTTCAATGAGCTGCATTAGGTCACACTAAGCCAAAAGTCTAGGAGGAGAAAGGGGGGGTGGCAGATGCGTTTAAGGGAAAGGCATCACCAAAGCCACACACAACCAAGAACATTTTTATTTTTTTACAAACTCCAAGCACAATCTAATTTTGGTCAAGTCACCTCCCAGTTCTGATGGCCGACCCGCATACACACACAAAAAGCCACAATCCGGTTCTTCCATAAGAATCCTTTAAGCACCAGAGGTGATTCATCGACACACACTTTTGACCCCCGTTGCAAAGAGACTCTCAAGTGGCCGGAAACAAAAGCCAGACACACAAAAAGATTCCTGGAGACAGCCTCACCCCCCCAAACAGGATTAGGGGACGCTGTGACAACCTTCTGAAAAGGAGATGGATTCAGTTCCTCATCCCCACTTTGCCCCTATTTTCCTCCACCTGCCCCGACCCCCCATTCAGATTCAAAGAGCAAGGCCTCAGCCCCATAGCAATCAAAGAAACAGAAGCCCCCCCCACCTCTTTTGGCACAGGCAGCTGGCCAAAACTGCATTGCCCATTGGTGAGGAAGGGGGTCGGAGTGCAGCAGGGGGGGCATGGGGGAGAGAGAGACAGCAGTCGGGCAGGGACACAAAAGCATCATCCCAGACTGACCTCGATTAAAGGCAACGGTGACATTTCAATGCAGCAAAAAAAGCTGAGCAGGTTAATAATAATAATAAAAAATATTGCTCGCTTTTAGGTCACAGCTCTCTCTCGCTCTCTCTCCCAGATGCAAATGCACTGCCTTTTCGATTAGGGCAGCGCTTATTGCAACGCACATATGTCCATGCATTGCAATCAGCAGATTGAAGCGCGCGTGTGTGTGTGTACACACGCGCACACACTTACACCGCACAACGTACCAACGCGCTCCAGTTGCCCACACAGTAGTAGCCCAGCCATGCACACACGCAAGCGTGCACCCCCCCCCCCACCCCACGGCAATCGCCTGCCACATGGAAATGTCAAACGCTGGACAATATTCTTTGCCTCCCTCTCTCTCTCTCCTCCTCCTTGGCATCCCCGGCAGGTTCATTCCTTCGGCTGTTTTGGGTGCCCCCTTGGCAACTGTAGAGCAGCACTTACCATTTCGGCGCTGAGCTGGGCTAAGATGGCGAAGGTGGAGATTCTGTCACAGAGGCATTTAGTTCGGAAAGGATCGACGGGGACCGTTCGGCAGCCACGCCAGGACCACGCACCCAGCTGAGAGGAGGAGGAGGAGGAAGAGGAGGAGGGTCTGTGGAGGGGAGGGAGGAGGGGTAGCAGTGTGCGGGGAGTGCCAGAGAGGATGAGAGACGGAGGCAGAGAGACACACACAGGGAGAGAGAGAGAGAAAGAAAGACAGGAGGGAGAGAAGAGGGAGAGAAAAAAAAATAGCATCACTAACACATTGCCACAGGAAAACAGCACGGCAACAGCCAACCCCCCCCACCCCGTGCCCACCGCATCCGTGCCCCCCCTTCCCTACAAATGACACCCTTGTCGTGACACAACAGGAGAGGCAGGCACACAAAGCCTTCCCACACACCTGATGGAGCGCATTCCTGGGTCACACTCTCCCCCACTGTGAGACAAATTGTGCCCCCAGAGAAACACAACCTTCTCTTCTCCCCCCCCCCCAACTGAAACACCGCTTTTGGTGGCCTTGTCAGGCCTACGTTCTTGTTTCTGCAGTTCCCTTGCGCCGAAGTCTTCCAGACAAAATGTGCCCCCCACGACTAGTGTCCCTCACTGGCTTCTGTTCCCCTCAGAAGATTCCTCATTGAAAGTGACAGACCTGTCTTTCCCGCTTACGGCACTGTCTTCTTGCCCCTCTGGGACGTCACCTCTTTCCATGCTCACTTGTTTCTCCTCAAGGAAGGTGACCCAGGTCAAGGACACATGCCCCCCCCCAAAAAAAGGTCCATGCGCAAGTCTTGTGCGCTGAACCCCTTTGTTGACGGGCCCCTTCTGTCCTCCTCCACCTCGTGGTGCGGCTGGTCCACACGGCCTGGCCGCTGCCGCCGCTATGCCCACAAATTTCAGAGAGTTTTCAGAGCCTCCCGCGCTTCGTTGTCAAAAGGCCCCGATGCTGATGCGTCACCCCGGCTGCAAACAAAGCCGGGCTTCTCTCCAACCCACAACACCCACTCCGTGAAACACGCACTGCTCTACTCACTTTACACATCCTCACACACAGCTGTCCACATGCCCACACTCATTCCATGTGCAGAGTGCGTCCGAGGGGCATTACGCAGAAAACTTGGGTTTGTCACCGGGTGAATGTTCCTAAATGAGCTGCCAACTATCTACACCCTGTGATATACAGACCTGCATAAGAGAAGTGTATCCCCTCAAAAAAGGGTTATGTCTCTAATCAGGGGTGGAATTCTAGCAGGAGCTCCTTTGCATATTAGCCCACACCCACCTGATGTAGCCAATCCTCCAGGAGCTCGCAAAAAAAGAGCTCTTGGAGGATTGGCTACATCAGGGGTGTGTGGCCTAATATGCAAAGGAGCTCCTGCTAGAATTCCATCCCTGTCTCTAACACAAGGGAGCACACTTAAAGTGCCTCTGGTGTACACATGGAAAAGTAACTTATGAAATAGTCCCAGAAGGTCAGACCAGACCAACATGCTGAAATTAAATCAAAGAAGAAGAAGAAGATATTGGATTTATATCCCGCCCTCCACTCCGAAGAGTCTCAGAGCTGCTCACAATCTCCTTTACCTTCCCCCCCTCCCACAACAGACACCCTGTGAGGTGGGTGGGGCTGGAGAGGGCTCTCACAGCAGCTGCCCTTTCAAGGACAACCTCTGCCAGAGCTCTGGCTGACCCAAGGCCATGCTAGCAGGTGCAAGTGGAGGAGTGGGGAATCAAACCCAGTTCTCCCAGATAAGAGTCCGCACACTTAACCATTACACCAAACCGGCTCTCCGGTTTGAACTTCCTGACCGTTAGATCGATTCCTCAATGGAACAGGTTTTCTGTGGCCCCAAAAGGTAGGACCAGAACCAATGGGCTGAAATTAAATCAAAAGAGTTTCCGGCTCAACATTAGAAAGAACTTCCTGTTCCTCAGTGGATCAGGCTTCCTTGGGAGGTGGTGGGCTCTCCTTCCTTGGAGGTTTTGAAACAGAGGCTAGAGGCCCATCTGACAGCAGTGAAGATCCTGTGAATTTAGGGGGAGGTGCATTGTGCAGGGGGTTGGACTAGATGACCCTGGAGGTCCCTTCCAACTCTATGATTCTTTGATTCTAACTGTTCCAGCTGGTGGAATATTTTGTCCTTGCCATCTCTTTTCCACAAAATTTTTTTAAAAAAAAATGACAAGAGTTGTAACTTCTATACACCTATTACTTGAACATCAGAGATGCTCACATGGAACCACACATTAAAAGGAAATCTTCCGTCAGCTGTGAGGATAGCTTCCCTCCTCTACACAACCTCATTGCAGGATGGACGTTTTAGTAACAGCAGCCAACCACCATACTTAGAGGAATCCTCCAGGGCTGGCTGCTAGTCAATATCATCAAAGCAAATTAAAAGATGGTTAAAGTCCTCGAAATGAATCCTTTGGAGGCAAAGTTCACTAAAAACAGTGGAGTCAATAGTCTGCAGTCACCGAAAAGAGAGGGAGAGAGAGAAAACAAGACTGTTTACATCTGATTCAGAAAACCAAGAAATGAAAAATTCCTGGGGCATTTTGACTTCAGTTTGGAGCCAGTTTGGATAGAAAGTCAGTTTGGTGTAGTGGTTAAGTGTGCAAACTGTTATCTGGGAGAACCAGGTTTGATTCCCCGCTCCTCCACTTGCATCTGCTGGAATGGTCTCGGGTCAGCCATAGCTCTTGTAGCAGTTGTCCTTGAAAGCGCAACTTCAGGGAGATCTCTCAGCCCTACCCACCTCACAAGGTGTCTGTCGTGGGGGGATTGTGAGCCGCTCTGAGACTCTTCGTGGAGGGTGAGATATAAATCCAATGTGCTCTTCTTCTTCTCTGCCTGAAGAAGTGACTTACAAAAGTTCTTCCCCTACCGCATTTTCTCTAGCAGGAGTTGTCCTTGAAAGGGCAGCTACTGTAAGAGCCCTCTCAGCCCCACCTACCTCACAGGGTGTATGTTGTGTGTGGGAGGGGGGAAGGTAAAGGAGATTGTGAGACACTCTGAGACTCTGGGATTCAGAGTATAGGGCGGGATAGAAATCCGATATCATCATCATCTTCTTCTTCCCAGCAACAGGGCTACTTTCATTCCTGCATATGTGGAGATACCAGCTCTGGGTTGTGAAACACCTGACAATTTTTGGGAGTGGAGCCTGTGGGGGGGGGGGGGGCAGAGACTGCAGCAGGGTATATCGACACAGAGCCCACCCTCTAAAACAGCCATCTTCTCCAGGGCAACTGCTCTGTGGCCTTGAGATCGATTGTTATAGCAGGCGATCATGTGGAATTCACTGCCACAGGAGGTGGTGGCGGCTACAAGCATAGACAGCTTCAAGAGGGGGATACATAAAAAAATATGGAGCAGAGGTCCATCAGTGGCTATTAGCCACAGTGTATTGTTGGAACTCTCCGTCTGGGAACATTCCCTATGAAGAAAGGTTAAAACACTTGGGGCTCTTTAGCTTGGAGAAACGTCGACTGCGGGGGTGACATGATAGAGGTTGACAAGATTATGCCTGGGATGGAGAAGGTAGAGAAAGAAGTACTTTTAGAACGGATAAAAGGAAGTACTTCTTCACCCAAAGGGTGATTAACATGTGGAATTCACTGCCACAGGAGGTGGTGGCGGCTACAAGCACAGCCAGCTTCAAGATGGGGTTAGATAAAAATATGGAGCAGAGCTCCATCAGTGGCTATTAGCTACAGTGTGTATATATATATATATGTGTGTGTGTGTGTGTGTGTATATATATATATATATATATATATATATATATATATATATATATATATATATATATATATAAATTTTTGGCCACTGTGTGACACAGAGTGTTGGACTGGATGGGCCATTGGCCTGATCCAACATGGCTTCTCTTAGGTTCTTATGTGTGACACAGAGTGTTGGACTGGAGGGGCCACTGGCCTGATCCAACATGGCTTCTCTTAGGTTCTTATGTGTGACACAGAGTGTTGGACTGGAGGGGCCACTGACCTGATCCAACATGGCTTCTCTTATGTTCTTAAGATAGCAGCAATCGGGGTGGGGAGGGAGGGGAAGGAGGTGGGAAGAAGGGACGACAAGGCAACGGAGGAAGACCGTAGAAATCGGGGCGGGGAAGGAGGCGGGGAGAAGCGGCGGCAAAGCAACCGAGTTAGACAGCAGTGATTGGGTCGGGGAAGTAATTTTTTTAAGAACAAAAAAGGGTGGGGGTGCCCAATTTTGAGCCCCTCCAGGGCCGGCGCCCTAGGCAAGCACCTAGTTGGCCTTGTGGAAGAGCTGGCCCTGGCTATGGAAAAAGCAAGAGCAGAGATGCACTGTGAAAACAAGAGCACTGGTTTCTATAGTAATTACGGCCAGAAGAAGATTTTCATATAGAAACATGCTTTTGGACCCGGGATGCATGTTGTTGCATGAATATGCATGGAGTCTTATGACTACTGAACTTTGATTCATCACCAGCATTTTTTTTTTTGGACCTTGACAGCAAGCAAGTTGCTTTACAGATACCGTGAACTGCCAAAATGATAAATCAGTGAGTTCAAGTCTGAACTCTCCCTAGAATAATAGAATCAAAGAGTCGGAAGGGACCTCCAGGCTCATCTAGTCCAACCCCCTGCACAAGGCAGGAAATCCACAAATACCTCCTCTCAACACACCCCCAGTAACCCCTGCTCCATGCCCAGAAGATAGCAAAAAACCTCCAGGATCCTTGGCCAAACTCGCCTGGAGCCCCGAAGTGGCAATCGGCATTTCCCTGGGTGTCTACAAAAGGGTCATGAGAATGAAGCACGGATGCGACTTTTCCTGCCCTTCTCCTCATGATCTGCCTAAGTTCACAGAATCGGCATTGCTGTCACATGGCCATCTAGCCTCTGTTTAGCAACCTCTAAAGAAGGAGAGCCCACTACCTTCCGAGGAAGCCTGTTCCACTGAGGAACCGCTCTAACTCAGTCAGGAAGTCCTTCCTAATGTTGAGCTGGAAACTCTTTCGATTTAATTTACAACTGTTGGTTCTGGTCCAGCCTTCTGGGACAGCTCCACACCATCCTCTGTATGTCAGCCCTTCAAGTACTTGAAGATGTTGATCCTATCACCTCAGAGTCATCTCCTTTCCAGGCTAAACATCCCCACCTCCTTCAACCTTTCCTCATAGGACTTGGTCTCCACACCTCACCATCTTTGTTGCCCTCCTTTGGGCACATTCCAGCTTGTCTATATCCTTCTTAAACTGTGACGCACAAAACTGAACACAATACTCCGGGTGAGGTCTAACCAGAGCAGAGTAAGATGATACCATCGCTTCACATGATCTGGACACTAGACTTCTGTTGATACAGCCCAAAATTGAATTGGCCTTTCTAGCAACTGCTTTACACTGCTGACTCGTGTGCAGTGTACAATCCACGAAGTCTCCTAGATCCTTTTTGCACATACGGCAGCCAAGACAAGTCTCCTTCATCCTGTAATTATGCACTGGTTTTAGCCCAGTTTTCCAGCCTGTCAAGGTCATCCTGTATCCTGTTTCTGTCTTCTACTGTCTTTGCAACCCCTCCCAATTTTAGTATCGTCTGCAAATTCATTAAGCACTCTCTCCATTCCTTCATCCAAATTATTTATAAAGATGTTGAACAGAACAGGCCCCAAGGCAGATCCATGAGCCGCTCCACTTGTCACTCCTCTCCAAGAGGATGAGGACCATCAACATGCATTCTTTGGGTGTGATCTGTTAACAGATCCACATAACAATAACAGGATCCAAACCACATTTTATCAACTTGTCAACAAGTATATGATGTGGAACCTTATCAAAGGCCTTACTGAAATCAAGATAAACTATGTCTACATTTCTCTGAGCTAGCAAGGTAGTAACTTTCTCAAAAAAAAGAGAGATAGGGTTAGACTGTCATGAGTTGTTCTTGAGAAATCCATGCTGGCTTTTAGTAATCACAGCTGTCCTTTCTACAGAAGCTAAAACGGTGAAACTGAGGCTATCAAATTTTGTTACATTCTGAGAAGATGAGAGTCACTGGGATAGACAATAATGCTAGGAAAAGTTGAAGGCGGCAGGAAACGAGGAAGGAGACCCAAGATCAGATGAATTGACTCCTTCAAGAAAGCCTTGGCCCTCCCTTTGCAAGACATGGCTGCTAATGAGAGGATGATTTGAAGGACATTAATTCATAAGGACACTGTAAGAGTCAGAAGCGATTTGACACCACATAGCTCACACACACAGCGGTGGTGTGAAAAAGGGCCGGCTGTGCACTGCATGGTTCAGCATTTGTGCACGCATTTCTGTATTTGTGTGTGCTAGAAACCCAACGCATTTTCTCCACCATGCTGTGATTTAACTTGTAAAGACCTTGGGCAGGG